>NC_089854.1:43764224-44064224 GCF_036373705.1 Amia ocellicauda | reverse complement strand
TTTCAAAAAAGTTATAAATTGATTTGCATGTTAATGAGGGAAATAAGTATCAATCAGCAAGATTTCTGGCTCCCACGTGTCTTTTATACAGGTAACGAGCTGAGATTAGGGAGTGCTCCTAATCTCAGCTCGTTACCTGTATAAAAGACACCTGTCCACAGAAGCAATCAATCAATCAGATTCCAAACTCTCCACCATGGCCAAGACCAAAGAGCTGTCCAAGGATGTCAGGGACAAGATTGTAGACCTACACAAGGCTGGAATGGGCTACAAGACCATCGACAAGCAGCTTGGTGAGAAGGTGACAACAGTTGGTGCGATTATTCGCAAATGGAAGAAACACAAAATAACTGTCAGTCTCCCTCGGTCTGGGGCTCCATGCAAGATCTCACCTCGTGGAGTTTCAATGATCATGAGAACGGTGAAGAATCAACCCAGAACTACACGGGAGGATCTTGTTAATGATCTCAAGGCAGCTGGGACCATAGTCACCAAGAAAACAATTGGTAAAACACTATGCCGTGAAGGACTGAAATCCTGCAGCGCCCGCAAGGTCCCCCTGCTCAAGAAAGCACATGTACAGGCCCATCTGAAGTTTGCCAACATCTGAATGATTCAGAGGAGAACTGGGTAAAAGTGTTGTGGTCAGATAAGACCAAAATTGAGCTCTTTGGAATCAACTCAACTCGCCTGGTTTGGAGGAGGAGGAATGACCCCAAGAACACCATCCCCACCGTCAAACATGGAGGTGGAAAATTATGCTTTGGGGGTGTTTTTCTGCTAAGGGGACAGGACAACTGCACTGCATCAAAGGAATGATGGACGGGGCCATGTACCGTCAAATCTTGGGTGAGAACCTCCTTCCCTCAGCCAGGGCATTGACAATGGGTCGTGGATGAGTATTCCAGCATGACAATGACCCAAAACACACAGCCAAGGCAACAAAGGAGTGGCTCAAGAAGAAGCACATTAAGGTCCTGGAGTGGCCTAGCCAACCTTAATCCCATAGAAAATCTGTGCAGGGAGCTGAAGGTTCGAGTTGCCAAACGTCAGCCTCGAAACCTTAATGACTTGGAGAGGATCTGCAAAGAGGAGTGGGACAAAATCCCTCCTGAGATGTGTGCAAACCTGGTGGCCAACTACAAGAAACGTCTGACCTCTGTGATTGCCAACAAGGGTTTTGCCACCAAGTACTAAGTCGAAGGGGTCAAATACTTATTTCCCTCATTAACATGCAAATCAATGTATAACTTTTTTGAAATGCGTTTTAATGGATTTTTTTGTTGTTATTCTGTCTCTCACTGTTAAAATACACCTACCATTAAAATTATAGACTGATCATTTCTTTGTCAGTGGGCAAACGTACAAAATCAGCAGGGAATCAAATACTTTTTTCCCTCACTGTACTGATGTGATTACTGAGTATCCTGTCCAAATTAATTAATTCAGCATTTTAATTGTTATCAATACCATGCTCAAATATGTTTCAGATTTATCATCTTAATTGAAACCATACTGTTAGCCTTGTAGAGTACAGGTGCTACAGATGCATTATGCCTCAAACACCAGACAGTATTCCATGCCAGTTTTAATATATATATTTGAATCTTTACATCCACTGGTATACAGAAATTAACTATCCTTACTAATTCCTAGAGCACTGTTATACATTTTATCTATAGCCTAGACAGCCTGACTTGCGTGTATTGACGATTGTATTACAGTAATATAGCTGATTTTCTATTCAGATAATGGAAAACTCAAATATATTTGCAGCCATACTGTTAAGTCTTTTTTGTTTCGTTTTTTTCCATCAAGCCCCGAGAGAGGGTTGTCTACCTCAGCTCACTCATGCCTTCCCAGCAATTTTAGCACACCCTTCTCTTCCCAACAAGGTCATCCAAACCTTTCCAGTTTCTGTTGCATTTTGGGAGTACAGCTCATAACATTGATGTGAAGTGGAGAGGGAGAGTGGGGAGTCGATGGGTTCATGTCCAGGACTCCAATATAGTGACACATACATCTGTGGATGTTGAGAAGTCACTAGAGGTTAATTGTGTGTCAGATTGAATTCATAGTCAATCCAATATATCGTTTTTTGGGGGGGTTTGGCGGGGTGAAAAATGTGTTCCAGATGTTTTTCAAAACCTAGGAAAACACACTTATATGCTTCAACAGCCTTTTGAAGTTTCACCAAACCAAACAAGATAGTCATTGCTTACACAATATTCTCTAGAAAGTGCCCCAGAATGGCTTATAATCTCTTTGTATGTCTTTCAGAATAAATCACGTCCTCGCCCCTTTGTATTTTGACAGTTTAACGGATATTATCAAAAATCATTCACCAGTCCTAGTTGTAAACACTATAATTCTGGACACTATGTACTCTAAAGTGGTAGAAATGAGAAGCTATATAGAATTCCATAATTGTAAAAGCATCTGAATCCATTTAATTTTTTTAGACTTAAAAAGTCTTAGCTACTTAAGATGGAAGCATAACAGGTTTATATTAGAAATGAGGTATGCAAAACTAGGATGGTGCTTTAAAGGGGTTTTGACCATGTTGACAATATATGGACACTACCATATCAATGATTTTAACCAATGCTATATTCTGGCAGAACTCTGCCCAGAACCTGGGCAAAATTCCCCAGGGATAAACAGAACAACTTTACTAATTGAACCCACCTGAAATAGTAGCTTAACAACAATCTGCCTCACCAGTTCATGTGTGTATGTAATGGTGACTGTATATGTTTAACTATTTCATGCTTGATACTCCCTGGTCATGCTAGAGCTCACCAGATCTTCAAGTCATGCCGTACTTCAGCGATAAATAATATGTGTGATCCACTGAAACACTGCTTTTGGATTGCTCTGAAAGTGCATTGTGATTCTAGAAATCTTGTCATGAACATTAACCTCAAGTACCTGTTGAGAAGAGTTTGAGAAGATGTTATCACAAATGCTTATTTGGGCATAGACATAGGCCTGTTATGCTGTTCTCTGGTGGGTTGGTGGGCAATCAAAATGTCAACTGCAAAGCCAATTGGATATAGCTTGATCATCCTATTGAAGTAAGTCTTTATCCTTTGTGGATGTAAGGCTTGATTTTCTCCACTGTAGAAAGTCAGTGATCTGTTTATCTTATTAGGGACAAACCTCAAACCGGTGGGAGGTCTTCACTAAATAGCAACCCCTAAGCTTTTGATCTAACTGTCTGAAATAAGAGTAGGAGAGAACATATTATATTACAAGTGGTTAATCCTTGCACAGGATCAAATAAGGTGCTACTAATTCTAACGAATAGGCATCTCTGTTGCTCTCAAATGTAGTTTCTTATTATTTCTTTATTTTTAAAGGGGTTCAAATAACAATTAAACATTTGAAGTATTCTCCAATAGCATATGTGAACTATTATAATACAGAATGCCTCCCTTATACCTACATTATACCACATAATTATGTCCCTGATTTATAGCAACTTTAAAAACCTCTCAACTATTTTCCACTATTTAAAAGCTCAATCACAGTCGTCTTTTCATGCCATGTGAAAATTTAGACTGTATAAGACATCAGAGTTTATTAAAAACATATGAATAAAGTAATAGCAACTGTCTGAAGCAGAGAATATCCTGTTGAAGGTTGTTTTTTATTAAAAGGCAGCAAATTTGCTATTGCTCTGGGGCCTACTTGCCCCAGGTAACTGGGTGCAAAAATTGTTCTCATTCAGGTACAAATTTCCTTTGGCCAGACATAAAAGGAGAAATAAAAACCACAAAGTATGTGAGGATGGAAGATAGCACAAATACAGTCTGGATACAATACCTTTTAAATTGCAGTCCAGTATTGATTGAGTTAATACCTCTTGTATTCTTGCCTTTATTTAAAGGAAGGTTTTATTTGGGGCCACAATGTACTTGTCTAGTTCTCATGACATTTGGAGATGTTTGTTTGTTTATTTGATTATTTAATTTATGTATTTAGTTGCTTGATGCCTTTATCTAAGATGATAATATTCACAGATGTGATTGCATTATTAACTTACATGCAAGGGTTACTTAAAAAATCTAAACATACAAAAGCATTAAGAAAGATATAGATATATAAAATGAAACATTCTTGGGCAACTCATTACCATGTATTGCATATATGTATGTCCAGAATAACATTGACAGATCTTATGGTCAGCTAAAGATAAGATTTGAAACAGCATTGCGTTCAATATCCCTTGTCACTTCTGCACAATATCTCATTCTAGAGCTTTATATGATTTATCAGTCTAAATATATCTGTTTTGAGAGCTACTGTACGTTTTGTGTGACGTCACTATGGAGAGACACTGGTCTGGCTCAAAGTCTCACTTCTGCTCAGACTGGATGCCAAATTGGAGGAAAAACCTCCATGAAATTATATTTTTTTACGTCTCATTCCTTCCAGCTATCTGCGAAGAAAGGGTCATGACATTCCTGATGAAAACATTACTAGCTGTAGAGGGAGACAGGTTTCAAAATAGCCCTTCACAATTTTAACAATTTAGGTACTTGTATTTGACAAGAGACTTCACTCTTACAACAGTTTTTTTTTCAGAAACTTTTACTGATGGGTCATGTACATCTGTGCTTCATTTAATGCTGCAATGAAAATAAGCAACTGATTCAAGGTTTTCTATGTGTATTTTTGTATTGATTTTGCCACTGTGAAGATAGAATGGACATGCTACAGAGGTCAGATGACATATGAAAAAGGAGCTCCATAATCAAAGTGTAGTTCAGCAAACAAATTAAACAGATTTTGTTTATACAGAAATTATATTTATATTATATTTTTTTCATCATTGCAAAACATATTTTGTGTGTATGCAATATAATATTGCTAAAAACATGATATCTATATGTTCTTCTTAGTTTTCATACTCACAATCATATTACTACTGCTTCAAACAATCAGGAATCTATACATCCTAAAATATCATTAGCCTATAGTAGTTTGGTTTCTTTTTTATTTTCTTCTGATTGACGTCAGAACAGCCTGGCTGTACTATGTTTGTGTATGACTGTTTTCTGTGCATGACAACAGCTATATTTCTTGATTACATGCGTTTAACTATGGCTATAGGAAAAAAAATTGACTACAAACTACTACAAATTAACAATGGATTACAGGATTAGGATATTAATTTATTTATGTTTTTGAAACTGCATTAGCTTACTTTATGTCTCCTCATGCTGATCACATGGATCATGGATGGATATTATTTAAACTGCGTTAATTAATTGTTTTAACTGTGGTTAGTAATGTATATTTATTATTAAAACTAAGTTAATTAAATCAGTGCACCAGGATCGTCCACTTATGTAGAAAAATGAAGACCTTCCAACTACAGATATTTAATGTACAATGCATTAAGTTACATGTTTTGTACACTGGTAGTTTGTATTCATATTGCGGAGTATTCAGCATATTTAATTTTGTGCGTAGGAATTTCATTTGAATTTCATGTTTCAGGTGAAGTCACTGTTCGTTAAAATAATAAGAATTCAGTTTAAGCATCAATAAATGTATCATCTCAATATTGGATTTAAATTAAAGCAGAGGCTAATTATACTACTTAATTACTCTTACCCAAAAGTGCTTTCAAAATTGCTTTGGCCATAAAGGCATTAACTAACCAGGGAGTTGATTTCCTCAGGAGCCGCAGGGATGAGGTATTCAGACAGCCCACAGTTGCTGTCTCAAGTGTTTCTTCTCTGGACCCCGCAGTCATGTGACAGCATCTCATCTCCCCTGAGTTCCCATTGATACACACACTGAGCACAGAATGAGGTGGAACAGAGTGAGCATGCCAACACAATAGTGCCTTGCAATCTCGTTTTCTGCTGTGTCTCCCTCAGCTCCGCAGGGCCACCATTTCCTGGGGTTCCAGTTGTTTCAGGCATGAAATTAAAAACTATATGAAACCACAAAACAAGACATGTATAGTTTGTTTAAACTCTAAGGAAGAAATTAAGCATAGAAAACAAATATTGGATAGATAAATGCATGTGCACAGCTAAGTTCATGTTAGCGTCTCACAGATGGCATATTTAACATCACTTGTAATTCAACTCTTGTTTCAATGAAATATAAATAAATAGAAAAAGATCCCTTACCTCATTCATGGCTATATGTTCCCTGATGACAAGACCCCGGCTCTGTACATTAACCAGAGGAGGGATACACTGAGATAAGGCTCACTCTGACTAATGCCTTTGACATATCGCAACTCCTGCTAGGCCTATAAATAAATACTTTTTTCATTGCAGATAGTGAAATGAATCATGGGTTTAACATATGCTGAGATACCCAATAAAATATATATTTGGGGCCACACTCCTGTTTTATAACCAGCAATACAATAATGGACACAAAGGTGAATATTAATACTGTTTTCCACATTTTTTAAATAACATGGAAATTCCTATCAACACGATAACTAGAACTTTACTTTCTTGCTGGGTTGATTATACATTCGGGAATGATTTGACAGAGATACCTCCTGGCAAAAGCTTGGTTGCTGTTTTAAAATAACTGCCAAACTTAGTTTCCTGAGCATGGAGGCAGACAATAAGGGAACAATAGTGCAGGGTTCCAACAGCATTTTGCAGCAAAAGCAAACCCTGTTTGAAATAGCACATAATTCTCTGGAAGAGCAAAGATCCCAAGTATGAGTATTTATATGAGTAACCTACACGGACAGTGGTCAAACAATAGTGTGGTCCCTAATTATACAGATAACTCAGTTGTGCATCAATGCTGGGGATGTTTGGACCCATGACATTAGACGAGCTCATTGTTGACAGCCTATGGATTGAAATGTGTAAAATATCACTCGGAATCAGCCGTTATGAAACCTGATCCTACTCTGTTCAGTTTGGCTGGATTTCTGGCTGAATGAAACACTCCCTGCTCCTTCCATAAACAACTGCGACGACCACCCCTCTGAGAGAGAGAGAGAAGTGGGAGAGGTGTCCCCACTGCTCTGCTAAACAAGGATGGGTCCGGAGCTTTAACAATGGATTCTTTCACTTGCTGTTCCTCCCTTTGGTTAGTTATTAGCGATTTCTGAAGCTGTTTCATTTGCCAAGTTCTGCATTGTAAAGCAAAACAAAACAAAAAAACAAAACAAAAAAACAGCATATTATTTAAGGCTGTTTTCTACAGAAGCATATTGCTGCCACACGAAAAAAAATATATATAACGTAATTACGTGATACTGAATTATCACGTTTTTACGTGATAGGGAATTGTCACATAATAACAGACTGAACTAGAATACCGGAGACAAAACAATGATGTCAGACGTTGAGGATTTTGTACGAAGTTGCTTTAGGTTGCTACTAACTCAATACATTTTAAATCACAAACACAATCAATCTTAAAAATATCTGTGAAAATAGCAACGCACCGTTTCGCTTTAATCAAAGTCCATGCGTACAGATATTATTTACATCATCTTTATTTACACATTTTCTTCAAAACAAGGTAAAGGTAGTTGAAAACCAGTCTGTGACCCAACAATACACCATCTATCCCTCGCCCCATCCAATTTCCTCAACTATTTCACTCCTTCCCCTTTCTCACCCAATTATCAATTACATTAATGATCAAGTTATCATTTGAAAAATAACTGAATTATGTATACTCAATGCAATGTAAAAAAAAAAAAAACATTATTATAAATGTTTATTAATACATAAATTGGCTCCTACAAACATTACTATTTGAAGATCAGGAATATGTATGTGATCATGGACAAACAGAGCATGTCGATCAAATTGAATCTGGGACATCTCACATTCTATCGAGACAACAGTAATAATCTAATAACTCAAAAATAGAAACTACTCAATATGAATTATCCTGAACAAATGCACAGTATTTATATCGTCAGACTATCGTTTTAGCCTGGGTGGAAACATACATACACGCAGTATATATGACTCCCCAAGCTTATTTGTAACATTCACACATTATTATTATCTTGAGTAAAACAAACATATATAGACACACGCACAAAACATGCCTATGCACATGCTGAACTTAATATGTGTATTTTCTGAATATATGACCTCCATTCCTTGAAATGTCTAGTATAATCAGTATTTTACCATAGTGAAATTGCAGTATTATGGGATTTCGTTTATAAAACAGCTTTGTTGAAAAACTTAAATTAAAATGTCAACCTTTGCACAATAAATGTACGTGTTGCTTAATTTAAGATAAACATTTTGCAAAATAATCGTTGTTTCGGATACACCTGAGTGTCCTAATGTTTATTATGACATGGTGTACATCAGCCAAACACTGTAACATTTCCCTGGGGCTAAATCCCAACCTAGTCATTTCGTACACAATCTCTAACGTCTGACATCATTGTTTTGTCTCCGGTATTCTAGTTCAGTCTGTTATTATGTGACAATTCCCTATCACGTAAAAACGTGATAATTCAGTATCACGTAAAAACGTGATAGTTATCACGTAATTACGTGATTATATATATATACGCTTCCGTAGTTTTCCCAACATCATCAAAGTGACTTATTTTGGTCTGGTGTCCCACGGTTTACTGATGCAGTTCAGCCAGTTCAATTACAAGTACTGTACTAGGATTGAATTAGACATTTCAGAGAGCATTAAAGATGAAAGACAACCAGCTGCTATTGAGATGAACCAAACAATGAAACAATAGCCTAAATAAAATGTTAACTAAGTTATAACTGTACAAACACTGCAATACCATTATCATTGTCAGCAGCTTTAATCATAAATCAGAGACTGTGAACACTACAATATCCTGTATCTGAAATCAAAGCTTGTTAATGATCATATGTATATACTAAAATGATGTTAGTCTGCAGATAAAAGGCATACTGTACCGTAGCATTGGATTACCTTTAAGTGCTGCCTTTACATGATAAAAGGTCGTTATATGTAAGGTTTCGAAATTTCACAAATTCTATTTTAGGCTAAACTTAGATTGTAATGGATTGGTCCAGTTTGTTAGGATTTGGAAGGGCAAAATTAAAAAACAACTGCAGACAAAATGAAACACGTACTTGTTAATAACAATAAATGTACTGCTGCAAAAACTCCTGCCACAGAGTTTGTGATGCTTTGTATTTATGATGTGGATTTGATTGTTTCTTCAGCTAATGGAATTAGACAAAAGGCTGCAAATATAGCCCTTGAGGTCACAAATCCTGTATTCAAAACAAATCTATTATCAGTTTAGCAAGTAATAATTATAATTAAAACAAAATAAAACTTACAGATTCTCAACAAAACTAACGAGCCTGATTCTGGGAAGGAATTCTGTGTATGTTTTTTGGTCCTCATTGCATGATGAAGTGAGAGAAGACATGGCAGTAGGTGGGGGGCTGGGGGGACAATTCATTCAATTCAATTAAATGAGATCTGAGGCAGAACAAAACTCATCTCAGACACTGCCTTTCATGGGGGCTTGATCTGAACCCTGGCCCCCACTGACACTGACAGTGTGTACAGGCAGGAAATATTACCGGTCTGTCACACTCCTCCTTTGTGGAAAGAAGAAAAAGGAATAAAAAAGCAGCCACAGTTCAAATATCCGCCTCAGAGTTTCCACTCTATGTTGAACTTTTGTCTTCCCTCAGTCAGATCCTTCTGGTTTGCACGTGTTCCAGCTTCACATGTATTGTTCCAGCCTGAACAGAGACTAAATAATCCCAAACAGACTTCGAGAGGATGAGCCAGAAAAATGTAATTGTCCTTCTGATAGACCAAGAATGTGTTGTAAACCTGATTGTTTGAGGGCAACAGACCACATCTAAAATGAACTAATTTGGGCTGTAGCGGACATCCTAGGATATTTTTGGCACAGATCTGGCTTCATTGTTCTTATTTTTGTTTGTTGCTTTCTTTATAATAACAAAAGTTACTTTTTGTTTGGTTTTACAGGCCAAAAATACTTCGAATTCAAGTTACTTTCTGGAGAGAAACAGCTATATTGTTCCAAGATTTAAAATACATAAACTTTTAAAAATCTTTGTGGAGTGGATATAGAAATTGTTAAACCTATAAAGCAAATTAATCAATGGCTCGTGAAAATAAAAGTGTTGCATCTTTGCTAAACAAGTGATTTGTATTGATGTATTTAAACAATGCTCAATTAAAACATGCTGTTTGGATTTAATTACTGACACACTGAACACTTCAATGAAAGAACATCAGGCTTTAATTATAGCGGTACATTCACTGAATAATAAGTGCAGCAATGGTACAGTACTCTGCACTGGCACAAGTCTACTACTCTATAGTTGCTCTTGGGGTTCAAAGCATTACCAGACCATCAACTTATGGACCCACTATTCCAACTCATAATGTACAATATCCATTGCAGTTGTCTTAGGTCCAGGTATCTGTGTCACAGTTTATTATTATTATTATTATTATTATTATTATTATTATTATTATTATTATTATTATTTATTTTTATTTTTTTTATTATTTTTATTTTTTTTTATTGGCAGATGCCCTTATCCAGGGCGACTTACAACATAAGTGCAATACACTGGAATGTATTTTTTATTAACAGGAAATGCAGGACCTGCTTCTGACAAAAGTGAAAGACATTGATGTTTCTCAGGAGATGGAACACTCTCTAAAGACCGTCTGGGACCACGGCACAGACCTAGAGTAAGAGCATTTCCATTTTAATAGAAAGGGCAATCGAATCAAACCACCAGTAATACGACACTGAACCCTACTTTTGTAGACTAGTTCATATTGGCTAGCTGTTAAAACCTTGACGCTTATACTTTGGACTACCTATTGGCTCTTGTAGTTGTGAGACTGGGTTAGAACATGACCCACCACACACACACCACACACGCACGCACACACAGTCTATACAGTAAATAAAGGTTAATGAAAGTAATATCCTTGAAGTCTGAGTTGAGAATCTGAACACATATTAAAATATGTCAATATTTCTGCTTTGTGAAAGCAATTCACAATAACAGTATGGAAGAGAAAATTACAGAAAGACTTCCAATTACACCAGGGTTGTAAAAGTCATGTTCGTAACATATACATAGCACTAAGAAAAAGCATTATCAGTAGAAAATCTGTCTTCCATCTGGTGTGAAATAAGCCAGAGGGCTATAGCTAAGAAATAAAAAAGACAATCACAGTATCCAAACCTATGTAAGCTAGTTTTACATCTTACCGATCGCGGCAGACAAATAGATCTGTGTTGCAGAATATTAAAACCGCTGCTGATACAATACAACGCAGTTCAGGATAGATTTATACATAGCCTTTAGTTAAAAGTAGGAACATTACAGCCCAAAGAGATAAGTCTTGAAATTGGGATTTTAAAAACAGATACAGATTCTCTGAAATCGTTTTACAAATAATGTAGACCCATAGTCGGGAATAAAAGGCTAATTGGTGATGTCAACAAAAGGGAGAAAACCAACTTCGTTACATCGGCATTGACAACTGTTCTGAAATAATCCTGAAATAAGTTGAATGAAAACCTCTTAACCACTTGCTGCTATGTTCCACATTCAAACGCAATCAGCATGTGTCTTCAGTGACATGCTCTTCAGTGTTTATTCTGGCTCTTGGATTCATTATGAGATGTTTGCTTATGTATGGGTCTCTTCTGGTGTCGCCAGCATAAAACCACAGTTTACACTATGTATTGACTATTTCAGTGCTAAACTATGTTGTGTATTGCCAAAAAATCACACACAAAAACAGAGTTGTGACTTATTGCCTCCAGTCAAATTCAACCTTTTTCTGGGCCTTTTTCCTGACATCCACTAGCATTTTCCCTTACCGCTGATCTGAATTGCACAGAATGTATTTTAAAAGCTGATGATTAAAAAGCAAACAAAATAATAAATAGACTTTTATGTTGGCATCTGTATATAAATGCCCAAAGCCTTTAATATGTTTAATAATTCAGTTCCCCTTACTGGCATTGACTTTAACAACGAAATCAGTGCGATATGTAAAGTGATTGTAAGAAAATGTATTATTATTATTGTTATACACAATTGTATGTTTTGCCCTGGCTTTTTCCTGTGGGGACAACTACATTCCAGGTGGGCTAGCAAAGTGGCAGCCCTGAGTCTTGCTGTGTCTATTCAAGTTGTTGTTGTGAGGGTAATGCTGTGGAAACAAACATTTTATTGTTTCCCATCAGGGGCACAGGGGATGAAAAGTCAGTGCTGGCCCGTTTTGTGATTTTGAAGTATACAAAAATAAACAAAAAGAGACTGCTCATATTTTGGAAGAAGAAGATGAAAAAGACATTCATTTTAAAAAGCTGTGTGGCACTATAATCAGTTAGTGTTGTTCAGTGTCTTGACCTGCTGCAGAGAGAGAGCAATCCAGATGCACATTAATATGACTCAGTCTGCAGCACTTTGGTGCAGTGAGGAGAAAGATTGATACATACGCTTGCTGAAGACACCATCTAAATTGTTCTCCCCTGAGGAGACGTCCAATGCCTGCTATACAGTGTACGTACGGCAGAGTTTGTGTGCAGGCTGGTGCTGCAGAGGGGAAAGGCTTTCACGTGTTCCCCCGCAGTGCTTTGTTGGGAGAGTGTATTGTGGCGCTGCGAGCCGCACATGTGTCCATAATGTGATTCTGCAAAACAACATCACTGCTGTAGGAGATTGATTTCTAATTTACACCATGTCAATATTGATAAATGTGCTTTTTGTTCTAGCAAATTGCATTTACCCATTTTTACCTTTGTACTTTGTACTTTGTAAATTTAAACTAGCGCTTCTAAAAATATATATTTTTAAGTATTTCTTAATATATAGTATATAGTTCTTAATATGCCTTTTAACTACATTTCAAATTTGTGGACACATGCACCTACAGAGAGGGACCTCTATCTGTAATTTATCCAACATGTGGAACATGCAAGCTAAAGATAGGCCTTCATCTAGCAAAAGACCTACTTTAAACTTTTAAACTTATAATTACAGCCATGTCTTTATACAGTGTGTGAAAGATTCTTCAAAAGATAACGGTTGTATGTTGGAACATCTCTTAAATGCAGAGCTTGTCCTTCTGTAATTATATTTTAAAACTAATAATAATATTCTTTACATTGTGTATAATTATGTACATTTGGCAAGTATCCTAATACTGGATCACTGTGAAGTTTATACAGGCACTGGCCTATGCAGAATGGATATGAGAACTTTTTAACTATCACCTATGCTAATAAAACGTAGTTCATTTTTATGAAAATGCCATTTGCTTTTTTAATATCTTGCATTGTACATTCAGTTTTATTTCTGTGCTTCATACTCATTGCTTTATAACACTGTAATAACATGATAAATGCTTTATAACATGCTTGTATATAAGGACACACAAAGATAAACAAATCCCAATAGATGCAGTTTGGGTGAAGATGGTGGGCAGACAATTGTCTCTGTTCCTTTAACATCTGTTTCCAGTTTGCAAAAAGGTTACCAGCAGATTTGTCATTAAAGGCTGCCTTTTCTCAAATTTTTTTTCCTCCATAAAAGTCCTGAAGAGAATCTCAACAGCGCACTACAGGGAGAACCTCAGTCAGACCGTTCCTCCCCTGCTAGCCTGGTCCCCCACAACCAGACAGGACAGGCCCCCTCATCTGTGCCACTGGAGCTCCTGAGGCCTCACAGCGCTGCCCAGCCAGGACGGGCAGGTCATGCTAGTGGGACACACACACGTGGGCAGCTGGGGGGTATGGGTATGCGGCGGGAGTGGCACTGACACCCACATTGCTGATATTTGACACACCCATTATCTGCATTACTGAGTCTATATTTAACTATAAAGGCAGCAAGCAGTCAGATACTATGCAACCCCCCCTTGAATACATAAACAGACATAAACAGACATGCATGGACATTACAGGACAGTGTCAGCTACGTCTGTTCCCTTCAGGAGCACCACTGTTATTTGTAATTTGTATGCAGCCAACAGCTACATACAAATCATTCCGGCTGCCTTGCAGAAAATTAAGTCTGAGCACATTAAACACTTTTCAAAGTCGCCTAGGTCTTACCTCTCTGAAATGTGTGTGTTGCTTTTTTATTTGTAAAAAACAACTAACTAGTAGCTAGTGCTTACAAAATATTTGTATATATTGAGTGTGTTTTTTGGGGGGTAGTGTATGTGTGTGTTTTATTACAGTCTTTGTGTTGATGGGATTACTATTATTTCCATCTCTAGCTGAATTTGGAAAATCACAGCTTCCCCGGCGCCCTGTTTCCGTTCCCCCCTCCCTGGATGCTGACTTCTGGCTTCTCGGGGATGGCAGGGATTATTTCCGCAGGGGGTTTCAAGAGCTGAGGAGGGAAGCATTGCCATCTGGTGACCGCCAGAGGAAGAGCAGACCATCGACAGCACAGGAGTATTACAATGCAACCTCAAGGTATAGAGTACATACAGGTAACATAGAGATTATAATTACACAGATTGTTAATGTGCTGGTAGTTTGCCTGGCCTTCTTCTCAGGGAATTTTCTGCACACTATTTTGTTTTATACTCAAACCCTTTACCAAGAAAAGATAGATAAATCTCAGTCACATCATGTTTTAAGATGGTTTCATAAATCAGGCAAATGTGTGCTTTATGAATCAACTTTTAATATCCCCTGCATCTGATATATGTAGAACAATCTGACTGTTTCAGTTTTAAAAATATACCCCTCAAAATTATTATTATACAGGATGATACATGTGTTATATTATTCTTTCTGCACCGACTTGAAGAGAAATACTTGTGAATGAGGGTTCCTTAATTAATATACTTTTACTCTTGGAGTTGTTAGCCTAGCTGCAGAAAGTCTATCATTTACATTTGCTCTTGCTAATATCTATGAACGCATGACAAGGATTGATTTGGTGAAGTAGTTAGGGCACCTTCCTGGCCAGGGTGGTCCGTTTTGTCAGAGCACAGTTAAACCAGTGCCCTCTGCACTGGAATCAGTTATACTTGGTGATTAAACAACACCGCTCTCCATAATACATGAGATCAAATGAGTGCAGTACAACTTGATCAATAATGCAAGACCCTTCCTCTGTGCTGCAGTGCTATAGGGAATATGAAAATAGCAGAAGTCCACTGTAGAGGCCTGTTTGTACGACTAGAGAACAGCTCACCGAAGGAGGAGGAGGAAATCGGGGGATACTTGCTGCAGCAAAACGTCAGGGGGCATCCGGTGACAGTGTTTAGATTCCCACCCAGGACTCGGATTAAAGCTGCTGCCACAGTCATGGTAACTTTATACATTTTCACTATAGTACACCATGGTAACACCACTGTAAAGTACAGGGAAACAAAGGGAGATCAGGGAAAAGTGTGGAAAGGTGTGGTATAGTAAAATGTGATCTATACCATGAAAGAAATAAGACAAAGCAAAGTAAAGGGTTTAAACATGGGAAAAGTGCTGGGAAATCTAGTGTGGTGTATTTTCCTAAGACAGGGGTTCCCAAACCAGTCCTGCAGTTTTTTGTTCCAACTGAGATCTTAATTGCTTAATTGATTCCTTAATTGAACTAACAATGCAATATAAGGCTCAATTATATAATTAACAGCTTGGTTGGAAAAAAAAACAGCAGAGCAGGGGGTCCTCCAGAACCGGTTTGGGAACCCCTGTCCTAAGGGAACTGCATTCTGATGATACTGTAGTGTCTCTTATGCCACTGAGATGTGCAAGACCTTTCTGCAAGCCCATCAGTGTAGAAGACTTTAACTGATGCAAACAGCATACTCATGAATGGCTTTTCCAACCAGGTTGCTAACGAAATATAATTTTCACAGCTTCATGCTCGCTCATTCTGCAACATGCCCCCTGATGTACTTTGCAGGGTGGTCTTCTTCTTAATCTCTCATTGAGAGATACAGCTGACAGAGAAGTTTAGTGTCCACTTCAGAACATGTCAAATACCGACTGTGACATTCCTTCCTTCTACAGTTTTTCAGAACTGATTAAACTAATGGGTCACGTGGAACCACAGGAGCGCATTTGTGGAATTTAGCAAATTTGTGGCCCATGTTAGATTCTGAAAGATGGTTCTCATAAAAATGAAATGTTAATGGTGCATGAATCGGCAGGGTGAACACTGATTAAATGGCAATTTATTTTGTGATTGTTAGCATTAACTTATTTTACGGAAGAAAAACCCCATTGGTTGAAATGTCTTTGCCGTTTTAGACTCCTGAAAGAACATGCACAGACTGGCAGGCCTTTACTATTCTTCTTCTTCTTCTTCTTCTTCTTCTTCTTCTTCTTCTTCTTCTTCTTCTTCTTATTATTATTATTATTATTATTATTATTATTGTATTGCAGCGTTATGGTTAGGTTACATGTGTATATTCTCATTTTATTGCACTGTTATTTTGTAAATCCAAAACCACAATTAAATTAGTAGTAGTAGTACCTGTAGTAGTGGTATTTCCTTGTTTTCTTGAAAATGAGTGTCAGATTGTGTTTTGATATTTTATGTGAAGGTCTGGGCAGCTGCCTCCAGGGTCTCTCACCAACCTCCTGAGAATTTCCTGTGGAAGGAGCAGAACCGATTCGGCACCGGTCCAGAATGTACCACTATTCTGTGCAAACCGAATGGTCAGGTCAGTCCTGTAAATTGTTCAACCACTTTGCTCTGCTGTCCATAACAAGACGGCTCATTTGTTCAGATCAATTTCTCCAGCAGATCAATACAAATAGTACTAGCAGAAACGTGTAACCCTCAATAATGGAAACTTATTCTGTACACCATGCATTCGCCTATACATACTTATGATTCACATAGATGTCAGGATCACACAGCATGTTGTTTAGTCTTACAGTTCGTATCATAGAAACTATGGCCGATGTTTCTCATTTGGAACAGTAGCAGTAGAGGTTCAAACATTTATGTGTGTTATTAGGGGCTCCCTGTCTATATGACTCAAAGCCAGTGTGTTAATTTCCTTTGTTACTCTTTCCTCTGTTGTTTGGGGATTCGCTAGGCTGTGGCTTGGTACACACCTGTCCTTTGGAAAATGAAGTCACAGCCAGCTTTGAGGGAAGCTGAGGATCAGACCAGGACCGACTCGGCCCCGCTGACTGAGCAGGTGGACTGGGCTACAAAGAAGCTGGAAGGCGAGACTCAACAAGGGTCATCAGAGCAGCCCAGTCCCGAAGACAAACAAGAGCGTTCTTACAAGACAGAAGAAGAGACTTGTGTTCTACTGAAAAGGTAGCAAATGTCTGAAAGTGCTTCTAATTTACAGAGTAATTCTTTTTCACATTGTTGTTCTGGAAACCTATCAAATGATGTAAAACATTGGAAAGGGTACAAAAAGATGTATCTGTAAAAATATGTAATCATCGCTGTTCAAAGTTCAGAAAGGTACTAGTGATAGGTATTGCAAGCTATATGTTCAATACATGTACACACACATGCACACATATATATATACAGTGAGGGAAAAAAAGTATTTGATCCCCTGCTGATTTTGTACATTTGCCCACTGACAAAGAAATGATCAGTCTATAATTTTAATGGTAGGTGTATTTTAACAGTGAGAGACAGAATAACAGCAAAAAAATCCAGAAAAACGCATTTCAAAAAAGTTATACATTGATTTGCATGTTAATGAGGGAAATAAGTATTTGATCCCCTATCAATCAGCAAGATTTCTGGCTCCCAGGTGTCTTTTATACAGGTAACGAGCTGAGATTAGGAGCACTCTCTTAAAGGGAGCGCTCCTAATCTCAGCTCGTTACCTGTATAAAAGACACCTGTCCACAGAAGCAATCAATCGATCAGATTCCAAACTCTCCACCATGGCCAAGACCAAAGAGCTGTCCAAGGATGTCAGGGACAGGATTGTAGACCTACACAAGGCTGGAATGGGCTACAAGACCATCGACAAGCAGCTTGGTGAGAAGGTGACAACAGTTGGTGCGATTATTCGCAAATGGAAGAAACACAAAATAACTGTCAGTCTCCCTCGGTCTGGGGCTCCATGCAAGATCTCACCTCGTGGAGTTTCAATGATCATGAGAACGGTGAGGAATCAGCCCAGAACTACATGAGAGGATCTTGTTAATGATCTCAAGGCAGCTGGGACCATAGTCACCAAGAAAACAATTGGTAACACACTACACCATGAAGGACTGAAATCCTGCAGCGCCCGCAAGGTCCCCCTGCTCAAGAAAGCACATGTACAGGCCCGTCTGAAGTTTGCCAACATCTGAATGATTCAGAGGAGAACTAGGTGAAAGTGTTGTGGTCAGATGAGACCAAAATCAAGCTCTTTGGCATCAACTCAACTCGCCGTGTTTGGAGGAGGAGGAATGATCCCAAGAACACCGTCCCCACCGTCAAACATGGAGGTGGAAACCTTATGCTTTGGGGGTGTTTTTCTGCTAGGGGACAGGACAACTGCACCGCATCAAAGGGACGATGGACAGGGCCATGTACCATCAAATCTTGGGTGAGAACCTCCTTCCCTCAGCCAGGGCATTGAAAATGGGTCGTGGATGGGTATTCCAGCATGACAATGACCCAAAACACACAGCCAAGGCAACAAAGGAGTGGCTCAAGAAGAAGCACATTAAGGTCCTGGAGTGGCCTAGCCAGTCTCCAGACCTTAATCCCATAGAAAATCTGTGGAGGGAGCTGAAGGTTCGAGTTGCCAAACGTCAGCCTCGAAACCTTAATGACTTGGAGAGGATCTGCAAAGAGGAGTGGGACAAAATCCCTCCTGAGATGTGTGCAAACCTGGTGGCCAACTACAAGAAACGTCTGACCTCTGTGATTGCCAACAAGGGTTTTGCCACCAAGTACTAAGTCGAAGGGGTCAAATACTTATTTCCCTCATTAACATGCAAATCAATGTATAACTTTTTTGAAATGCGTTTTTCTGGATTTGTTTGTTGTTATTCTGTCTCTCACTGTTAAAATACACCTACCATTAAAATTATAGACTGATCATTTCTTTGTCAGTGGGCAAACGTACAAAATCAGCAGGGGATCAAATACTTTTTTCCCCCACTGTATATATATATATATATATATATATATATAGAGAGAGAGAGAGAGAGAGAGAGAGAGAGAGAGATGGGTGTGTAGATAAATAGATAGTGACAGATACAAAAATGTTGGCGGGCGAGCATTTACATCTGATGCATATTCAACACACCGTCCCACCTCGCTGAGCCGGTGTTCATTAAATTGCGAAACACCAAACATTTTGATTTGAGATCAGAGGCTGCCATTCACTGTCTTTGAAGCTGCTGCCAAAGATTTGTAATTGGCTCATCATTATGCCACTCCCATCCATGTAGCGCAGATCCCTGTAAGTATACATAAAATGGGAATCACTTCCTAATACAAGCTGTCTACTGACAAGGCCCCACGCATTAAGATGGATGGGCTTTGGCATGGCTTTCTTGTTTTAAACAGTTTGCTTTCACTCACTGTCAGGTGGTTAAATCAATACATCTCGCCGCGATCTGCCAGTGCAGACCGTTTAATAAACCCATCACTGCAGTGTTCAGAATTCATAAAGAGTGTTTAGGGTTTCACTTGCATCCTCTCCAGATTGTCTTAAAACACTGAGAGCAGCAAATGAATCTGTACTCAGTGCTTGTTGCTTCTGTATGATTGTGTTTAAGATATGACTTATTATAAGTGTCAAATACCAGGACCAGAGGGATCAGCTAGTGCCAACAGAAAAAACAGTACCAATTTGGGAATCGAAAAAGGAAAGCCAATGCAGTTGGCACATTTTTTTGAATATATTCTTCTTCTTCATCTATATGCAAGGTTAGGGTTTTGATGAGTTTATTGTGTACATTCATGTTTCTATTGCACTGTTTTTTCTAAATCCAAAACCATATTAAATTACTCCAAAGCAACCTTGTTTTACTCCAGGAATGCCTGTGTCATTTTGTCAGAATACTTGACTTTTAATGTTTTTTAATTCAACGTGACTTAGTACATACTTTCTGTTTTGTTGTTTTATGGACAGCAAGAACAAAATTATCAAGAAACTATTAGGGGTGTAAAAATGAAATAAAGATATATACTGTATAATGTGAAAGAACAAGAGCTGAAAGCCCAGCTAGGTTTGCAATCTTTTTTTGCTGACAGGAAGAAGGATTTTCCAGTGGTTCTCTCGCCAACTCGCAGCCCCTGGGCCCAGAGTCCAAGCTGCTCCACACACCCAGATTACTCCCAGACCAGGCAGCTCTTGCCCAGAAGCCAGGGGACTAGTGTGTGCCGGCTCCCCAGGTCTCAGACAGCCAGGCCGCAAACAGGCACTGGTGAGCAACCAGATCATGGCAGGTTAAGAGAGCTGGGAGGCTAAATCTAAATCCACATTGTATTATAGCAGATAAGTCCTGTAATATTATTGGAAGTCATAATCACCGAAAGGGTTTATTGATATTTGAAATCAGGCTCATTGATCAAGAACCCCTAATCAGGATTCCCAGAGAGAGGCTGACATTGTTCCTCTCTCTCTCTGTCTCTCTCTGTCTCTCTCTCTCTCTCTCTCTTTCTCTTTCTCTGTCTTACTCTCTCTCTCTCTTGCCCACCACCCTGTGCTATGTGTGTAGGGGGCAGTTCTGTCCGCAGCTCCAGGAGAGAGAGAGGCATACTGACAGAGGGAGGAAGGAGAGGACCAACGCGCTCAGCAGGAGTGCGTATAGCTTTTCTGTTTTTACTCCATTCCAGTGTGATAAAAATGTTGCAAAACGCCTCAACTGTCAGCTAATTACTCAGCATTTCTGATATTAATGATCTAATTCGTCCTACTTACAATAATTATGACTCTTAGCTGCATTCCCTCCTTGTAAAGATACTCCTGTTATAGCAGCTCCAGGATAATCTGAACCCAAGCTCTTCCTCAGCAGCAAATGCAAATGCAAGACTCTCAGGTATGGACAAGTTCAAGCAACCTGCTGGGAGGCATGTTTAATAGTAGCAAACAAATCAGGGGGGAAATTGAATAGCGGCACTACAGAGCCATGATAGATGATTGGTTGGATGCCTGCCAGGGCATCAATAATCAGTGCTTTGTTCATGTTGGTTGGCATTTCACTCAGTATCCTGTGACAGGGAATATGAACGCAGCTGATGAACGTTTGATGAAGATTAATTTGGACATTGTGTTTTGTTCTTCCATCTGTTATTTGCCAAACATGCAGTGATTTTACTTATTTGGTGTTTCTTTTTCATTTTTTTATAGGAAAAACAGCTTTAAAATGTACAGCTAACAAGCGTATGGAGAATAAAATGAGGCCCATACACTTGTCTTGACCTTAAACAGTTTGACCTTAAAAGTCTGGTGGTCCCCTGTGTGTCTGATTGGCTGACTAACCATCCAATAAGAGCATCAGACCCCCTTTAGAGAAACAACTACAGCCCTGTAGATAATTACAAACACAACAACTTTCCAACCCAGCCTTCCACAGTGCTTCTGAAAAATGTTGAGACTCTGTCATCCATATTTACATCCTTTCTTATTTAAATACATGAATACATGAAGATAAGGCTTTAACTATGCATGTCTATTGTAATTTTATGTTAGTACTTGATCCTTTTTACACTATTTCAATTTTCTCTTTGTGCATTTTCCTTGACTTTGTTGTCAAGGGTTAGCCTACAAGTTCCCATGGCATTGAAATACTGTACACAGAACGCGGAGAACCACATTCCTGCTTGTTAATGATAGGTCTCTTCTGAATCATCAGTCACCGAATAAAATAAACACATGATCATTTGGATGATGAAACCTAATAGTTGAATCAGGACCAGCTCTCCAGGAACAGAGTTGGCCAGCCATGTTCTTGAGCTATCATATCATTAACTTAAAATCAATATTTTCAATTTTTCATCATGTTGCAAACTACATTTTTACTAGAATTGGAGTGGCAGAGGCAGTTTTCAAAGGATGTGGAATGTCTTATGATGAGGTCCAATTGCTTGATGCAAGTGATGTCATGATTGTTTTGAAACTCAACAAGCAGTGGTGTGGATCTTTCCAAGAGAGATGAATGTGGTTGCCTTCTGTCCATGAACATAATTTGTATCAACATATATAATCAATACCTAATAATCATGGGGACTATTTTAAGAATTAACATCACAAACTTAAATACAAAAGTGTGTTGATACGTGTTATTGACTCCAGACTCCAGACTCCAGTTCCCAGTATGCACGGGAGGAGTGATGATACGGAAGGAAGGGAGCGGGAGCAGAGCTCTGTAGGAGCATTATAAGTTGTACACTGTTAAGGAGTGAACGTTAATGAATAAAAGTTATGAAACTACGCCCGGTTTGTCTGCTTAGAAAGAACAAACACAACAAAAAGTATTCCAATAGCCACAGTGAAGCTCCAGTGAGGAAGTGCGTACCTCCTGGTGATGTTTTCACCTGAAAGTCATTTCTGTGCCATCTGCATTTTCTGGCAAGACCAAGGCTAGAACCTTTGGGCCTTCTCTTCCCTAATGTTGTGTTGTTAACCCAAGGGGAGCCTGGATACCCTCCGAGTCCTTCTACCTGGGTCCTTCTTCTCCCCTGAAAAGCAGCACAGGGCGGGGCTTCAGCTGCTCCAATCAGCTCACAACCTGGCATTCCAGCCCTCGATGCCCCGCCCACCTCCTGTGGCATCATGGTGATGAGAGAATGTCCCGATTAGACAGTGGTGTGTAGCTTTCGTTAGCTTTTGAAGTTTCAAATCTTACCAAAATCACATCAGAACGTTGCCTCAGATTATGATTGTCCAAATAGCATGACAATGTTTTAATGGTCTATGTCTGTGTGTTATGTGGGTGGTGGGTTCCCTGGGCTGATATAAAGCATTTTGTCTGGGCTTAAATGGCATTGCTGCTCCAAATGGTACAACTATAAAATTCCAAGCAGTGAAGCACAGCAGGTTATATCGTTCTGTCTCACACTCTAACTGCAGCAATCAATCATAGCAGGATCTCAACGAGCGCTCGATCTTTTCACCAGCAGTGTGCAATCCCTCGAACCCCCAGCACTCCAATTTTTTATCTGGTTATGAATTTCACCTGACTGTGAATTTGACACTGACACAGCACACACACACACACAGGAGAAGGGGATCCGTAGCAAGCACAAGCACATATACACACACCCCAGTATGGAAGCAACACGAACACAATCAGCAACAGTTCCTTTATTTAGAGAAAATATAAACAGATCAAATATCTTACACCACAGCTGAGGTTTGTTTTTCAGTTATACTTTGTTATGGTTTAGATTAATAAACTGGGAAAACGTTTATTTTATTTTATTTACCATTACATTTTAGTCAAAGTGCTAGCACCTCTATTTGAAATGGTTTTAAACAATATGAAAATGCACAAATGTCTGGCATTTGACTTACTTTATGACATAACCCATTCAGACTGAATTTACAATCAAAGTTGAAAATAATTATCCTGTTTATATCGATATAGCTTTTTTGTGGGGGGAGGGGGATTCTTGCAGGTTTACTTTATTGGCATTTTTTCCTACAACTACAAAATTACTGACTTGTAAATATAGGCAAGATAGTTGCAGTGCAAGCAGAGCTGTATATTCATTGGCAAATTTGTTGAGTGTCTGCTCCATAGACTCTGACAAGAAATTTGTTAGCACTGATTGTCTGGAACACTGTTATCGATTCGCAATAAACAACTAGAACTCACTCAAAATAACTTGCACAATTTAACAGGTTTAAGCAAATTAAAGCTGTATGGGTTCTGGGGACTGAGGTAGAGCGCTACATTGTAAACATTTGTTGAAAAACATATTGGTGATGTAGTAAATTAAGTACCGGTATTGTGCCAATGCATTATTCCATTTCACTTTTAAAAACAGACAGCAGAGCTTAGAGGTTTATTTTAAATGGCTGTCTACATTTAAATGCTCTAGGAACACGCAATGGCTTGTTTGTGTTCTATCATTGTTAGGAGACACATGCTAGAATAACTAGATTTGAATCACTTTTTCCCCATTTGTTTTGTATGTAGAAACTGTGCCAACTTGAAGCCCGATATCATTAGATCTTAGAAAGAGTGCGATGCTAGGTCTGGTTAGGGAGGAACCAAATATTTCCTTTCCAGTCAAGACTCCAGTCTCAAGTCCCATTGACCTGCAGCTTCTGTGTCAGTTAGGTTGTAAGCCAAATCAAGATGATTAAAAACAACAACAACAATGACAGCCGCTGCCAATCCAACCTGAGCTGAGTTTGATGTTTATACTTGAAGGTGTCTTTTTCTTGTTTTCAGCCTTGTTTAGGTGGAGTGATGTACGTGGGTCAGCCTTCTCCCTTTGCATCCCCTCTACAGAGATATTACTCTGGCTCTGCATGTAACATCAAACTGCCAAGCCAAGCTGAATGCAGCAGCAGCTAAATTACATCTTAGCAGGAACGACACGACAAAGAGGTCCATCTGCTGAATGAGAAGAGGGGCGACACTATAAGAATATCAAGTTTGTAGTTAAAAACAAAATTAACAATATCTGGTTTCACAGTTTGATTTTAAATTACTGAGTGTATACTGATTCAATGTGTGTGTACAATTGGTGTGAAATCATGTGTGAATGCCTTCATTATTTTGTAGATTAAAAGGGCAGGAAACATAATATGCTAAATGCTGTAATTAAAGGTAACCAATTGTGAAGCTGTAATCTGTACCAATATTATTTCCTTTAGTCTACAACATTTACTTATAAAACTTGTTGGATGAATACTGTAAGCATCTTAAATGTCTTGTCAATATTTTGTATTCCCATTGCATAATACAAGTGCATGAAAATTGTACAGTATTGTTACAGTGGTGCATGGAAGTATTTGGTCACTTGTTAAATATTCAGACTTTGCTGATACTAAGTTTATTTGACATTTTGTGGTTGAATTAGTATAAATTAAGCTAGATCAAATATTCAATAATACAGCTATATAATCATATATTATACAATACTTAAAAATAAACAAATAAATAAATACTTGTATAATATATAAGGAATATATATAAGCACTAAACAAGTGGCTGTTATAAAATTGATTGGACAAACCAAGGGTTCTGATTGGCTGTTAGGAAATAAAAGGGCAAAGCATAATAATGAACTGACATACCATGAACCTCAATTAGTGAGATATGGTATAACACCCTATTTTTGAGACTTTAATGTAAAAATCAAATACATGTATTTAAACACGTTAACCCATGCATTGTATTATCTATTCTTGCAGATTGTAGTACTGAACATTTTAATCAGGAAAAAAATACAATGTGCATCTACTGCCCTCCAGTGGTGTCCTGAAACATAACAATAGACTATTTGTGGAAACACACTGCACTGTATCTGTATATACTGTATAATAATTTAATTATATATGAAATTAACAGTAATAAATCAATAAATGTGTCTCATTTGGCATCTAAATACACAGGGTAAAGAAAGGCTCAAAAACACACACTATATGCAGCCAAAACATTAAACCACAATGCAATCCAACTCTAGGAGGATAACCTCAACATTTACAAATATTCCCATAAAATTCTGTGGTGTGTAACTGTATTTTGCTAGTTTTCGATATTAGATATGCTGCTTCATAATAGAATGTTCTAGACCAGCGGTTTCCAACATTTTGAGTGTGCAGATCTTCTTTCCACCTCAAAACATTTCACGGACTACAACACGCTACTGATTTGTTGTTTTTACACTCTATTTTATATGGAAATCTAACATAATAACAAATAAATAACATGCATTCAGTGATCATATGTAATATACACACCTTAAGTTACTACACCTAAAACGACTACACATTTCCCTTTGTTCAATTACCTCCATGATGTATAAATATTTGTGTGTATACATATACTAAATGTGTGCATACAGACATATATATACACACACACATATGCATAAATATATTTACATATACATATAATATGCCAGCAAACCATCTGATCTCATGTTTGCTTTTCTTTTTCTATTTGGTCCTTATTTTACACATCACTGAAGCATTTTTGCCAATCAGATACCAGGTCTGGCATTTTTCTTCTAAACTTTTTAAAATGTTATGATAAAAATATATGTATTATATGTACTATTATTTCATAATGATAATTCATATCTGTTCTACCTGGCATTAAGCAGTTCTCACAGAAATCTCCAATCCGAGCAACAACTGAAAATCATAAAATGAAATGAAATTAACATTCTGCCATATTTGTGTTCCACTATATGGGGTTTTAGGATGATTGTACCTTGAATATAGTGTTATTTTGTGTGGATCACAATACTTGATAGTGTCTACAAACATTTTATTCAATGAAACTACATTTATAGCATGTGTTACATAACAGGGAATTTTACACGATCAATAATACAAATGTTGATGTAAAGATGTTTTTTGCATTGCAAAGTGGACTCAAGGCCTTCTCACCTTGTCCAAAAGACTAATCTTGAAAGATGAGCAAGTGGAAAGCGTTCCTGTGGTTGAAACTCAGACACAGGTGTTATTGCCGTATGCCTTTTCCCACGCTTCTGACACATTGGTAGTGGATTGTTTGTCATGACTCATAATTTTCCAAGAAGACCATTTTAAATAAATACTACTCACACAGCTCTAGGTTTACACTTCTAGTGAAGGTAATAGTCATTCAAACATCCATATGTAATTTATAAATACCAATTACGAAACAATAGAAGTACCAAAATATTTAACACATACCAAAACTGTGCCAAAACACTGGTGAGATTGGGTGAGGTCTAGAGTACACACAAATATGTCGTCTTTGTTCATCCTATATAAAAAGTTGTTACACTGGTGTATATGATCAAAACATCCATCTGGTCTCATAGTCAGTTTTTGCTCCTTACACCAATTAAAGGGGACCAGCTTACTGTGACTGCCATTACTTTTGCCAGATACAAATCTTAAGCAGCTAGAGATACTGGAATGGAAAAGGCCACCTAACAGTATGAAATGGACTGGCAAGTTACTATCTATATATTTGAGTAAAATAAATGCAACAAATCAAAATCAAAACCAAATTCAAAGACATATGCGTGATTGTCTGGAGGAAAACACAAGTCTGCTTTTATCTATTGAGAAATAGTGCCTGATCCCAGGGAAATAAGACGCACAAGAAGATTGGGAGATACGATATCACGTCAAACGGGTACCAGCCGTGCTGGTTTTATTTTTAGACATCAAAAGAAATGCTGGAATAAATCGCTACATCATAAAACGCCCTTGTTGCTCATAGCGCATTCGCTGGCAGACAGGTTCAGTGCAGTTCACGATCGGTCATTTGTTGGAATCTCGGTTTACTAAGCAGGACGACGTCAGCAGTCCTGTGTGATTGACAGGGGAGCGGCCAATCAGGGTCTGGATCGGCGATGACGTATTTGCAGGCACATTCCGAGTATATTTATAGAGCCTATTTAAAGGCCGTGTTGGTCTTGTCTTTCAGGCTGTCGACACAGACCTGCGTGCGTTACGGCTGCAGTGTGTGTATTAGTCGTGTTCATAGAAAGAAAAAAAAAAAAAAACACATGTACTGTTTTGTAATGCAAATGAATGTGTGTGACGTACCTAAACAACCCTGATTTTAATATGATATGCATTTTCCACATCATAACTTTTGTATTGCATAGTAGAAATACAGATTTAGTTTCAGTAGGTTGAACTCTGGAATAGATTATCACTTTTTGCAATGCATTCTTATTTTTCCCCACATCTTTAGAAAATAACTTTCACCCCCCACACCCACTCCTTTATTTTCTAACTCGATGAACAACATGTAAAAAGTCTACAGGCTACAGATGACATTTCTATTTTTAGGCTGCATTTCGTAAATCTCTACTCTGCCGCAGCGCCCCCTGTCGTTCCTCTCGAGTACTGCAGTGATCTGTGCGCGCTGGGGAGGTTTATTTGAACTCCACTAACGACGGGGGCTAGTCACGAAAAATATGAATTCCTTGTGATTTATTAGCTCCTTCGTCGCCCCTACAAAATGACGAGGAGATAATCCCGCGAACACATCCAGGAAGGAAAACGGAGAAGACCGAAAACAAGAAGGAAATCATCAAACCCCCTGGATTCCCTCCCGGCTTCCCCTTTACTTTGCTTTCTGGGTAAGTGGTGTTTCAAATGAGCTTTCCGATCGGCTGTATCCGCCCAGTTTTGTGTGAGGGCCAGGCTTCAGTCGAGCAGGGATCAGGCCGAACAAGGAACAAAAAAAAAAAGTTTCATTGATTATTGTACCGTCTGCAGTTTGTTTCATTTGAAATCTCCTCCCAACACCATGAAGACCCGAGTTACCATTTCAGATTGAAGTCAAAGATGCTCGTATCGTCTAACCGAGAAGGACTGTAGCAACTAAAAAGAGAGAGAGAGAGAGAGAGAGAGACTTGTTTTGAGCACTTTGGACACGGAACTCCTCAGGCAAAAGGTAAAAATGGGGGGAAAAACACGAAATCTAGAGAGAGAGAGAGAGAGAGAGGGAGAGAGAGAGAGGGAGGAAAGGGTGATGCAATGCACGTCGAATTGGACCGCCTGGTTGCGGCTGGCTTGGGTAGCTCGGATCTGTATATAGACGCTGGATTCTGGCGTTTATACAACCCGGTTGAGTTGAATTGGAGAGAGAGAGAGAGAGAAGATACACAACGCCCATTTACTCTTTGGTTTCTACCGTTCACGGCCCTGCAATGCAGATCTATGCGGTGCGAGTGGCTGGACCGCTCTGAAATAATACACGGGCGATTTTTTTTAAGACAACGTAAGATCCATTTCTTTCGGCTAATGGGCTCGGCTGTGTTTAGCGCGAATCGATGCTTTATATCGACATTGGACGTGTACTGTCATGTCACAGTCGCGGAGAATTAACACGGAGGGGAGCTGGCGAGACAGCGGCCTGAGATCCATGTGGACCTTGTACTACGTTATTCCATTGCCATCGGTTATAGAAGACATTAGTTATGAAGTATAGTGTATTATTTGCGGTTTCAATTGTACGCACTCTTATGTGCACACACGCTAAAAAGTATCGATTGACTCCGATTTCCTGTCGTAATGTTACAATGTTTCAAATTTCGAAGGGACAAGGAACACGTTTAATGTAGTTAGTTCGGCTGCATTGTAAAAGTAACTTTTAATGTGTATTATTATTGATTTAAATTGGCACTTTTTGTTATGGTTTCGTAGGAACTGTTGTGTGTGGTGTTGCCCCGGTGTTAATTAAGTTTGTTTCTATTGAAATGTAATTGAATCTAAATGGTTGTTCCAATTATGCAATTATCGAGGGGACGTGTATAGGAGATTATTAGGATTACAACCCCACTTTTAGAAGACTGTCCACATCAATAAAGGCAGTTTTTATTTTAAATTGTTCAAATCCCTTCCAGATATTTCGGAACCAACTGATTTCGACGATTTGATCGCTTAAGATTAAGAAGTAAGTTACTGTTGGGTTCATAGGGTAGGATCATCTTATAAATGCTGATTTCTACTTAAAAAGAAAGGTGATGTTTTAATGTATTGTAGATCTGTTGTTGGCTGTTGGTTGACTGGCCTTGTCACACTGGCCTTTAACTTAAAACATGTTTCATTAGTGGCAATACAATATACACCATAGTGTTTTCGAATTATTGTAGATGTTT
Organism: Amia ocellicauda; assembly: GCF_036373705.1. NCBI lineage: Eukaryota > Metazoa > Chordata > Actinopteri > Amiiformes > Amiidae > Amia > Amia ocellicauda. Next base: position 44,034,489 of record NC_089854.1, on the reverse strand, counting down.
GATGGTTTAATGCGGGTATAATATTTTTGTCCCTTTAATATTGTCTCCTAATATTGCAACCACTCAAACCAGAAGCTTAAAGGAGATGTTCAGGGATGTTTTCAGTAATTGATCATACACATATAGAGCAGCAATTGTTGTACCAGAGTTGAGTAGGGAGAAAGGAATGAGCTGGGGGACACTGCAATATTGTTCTCTCTATTCTGTAGTTTAATTGCATTTGTAGGACATTCTGAAGGTTTTTTTTTTTTAATTACTAGTACAAATATTTTGTTTTAAATATATATATTATACTGCATTATTTATTTATGCATTATGTTTGTGATTTTATCTCAACTCTCCACAGAATTTTGTAATATCAGCTTCTATAAAGTTGAATTATATCTTGCCAGGTCATATATTAACTGTATGCTACATCATTGCTCCCACCATACCAGAGGACTTCCCTTCATTTTTTTTTTTTTTAATTTTTTAATAGCCTATATGTTGTTTTAATGGCTTTGGCATCTTTTTGCTGCTGTTATCCTCAATACCATATTATTTTCCAGTAGAATCAAAGATATAATTTATCACTCATTCAGTCATAAGTCCTCTACAGAGTGTAACCTGATGCCTTTTGTTGGTGCTGTTCTTTCTCAGTTCAGTGATGGAAGAAGACTTCACCCTATCGTCACCCACCTGGTCTTTTGTAATTGTGAATACTATAGTCTTCAGTCGGCATTGTTATTCTATAAGGCAGATTGGACAAGTGTCAAATAGCAGTTGTAGGGCTACACAGAAAAAGATAAAATAATAATTTCCTGTGATGTCTGATCTGGGACTATAACATGCTGAGTGTCTTAGCCTTTTCCAGTCGCAGCACTGTTCCAAATTTGAATTCAGTTCTGGAGTTAGAATTGCAGAATTTGAATTGGGTTTGATTTGGATTGAAGTGGATTGATAGTCAGTATACTAATGAATGAGGTCAGTCGCCTCTTTAAAAAATACATAAAATAATCTATGGTGTGTATCACTTGTGATGAAAAATTGGCTGCAAAAAGGCAAGTTGTAGTTCTGAGGAAAACGTCCTGTGTTGTATTCTGTAACGAAATGCAAGCATTTGAAATGACAGATGTATGAAAAGTTCACTCTCCTTACAGTTTGCCCTGGATTGTTTGTGGTATATTGTAACCTCTTAGGGTAAATGTATAAAGAAATGCAGGGGAATATTTTTTATGGGTTGCATAAACCTAGTATAACTTGCTAGATGTGTTTGCTTTTATAATTAACTCCTGTTTTAACCTTTTGCTATTTGGCATTATGTAGCATTATTATTATTATTAATAATAATAATAATAATAATAATAATAAATTTACAGGTAAATAATGTTTTACATAAACCTTTTTAAAGCCCTGGGTATATGACAGAGATGTGTTGAATTCTAGAGTGAAATAGTGTTTGATAGGGTGATATTTTATATTTTTGTATTTATACTTAAATTTTCTTAACAATTTGAGCAATGGAAACAATTTCCCAGAGTAGTATTTTCAATAAGTATCACAATTCCAGTGTCTGTTTTAATGCATTTTTAATTTAAATCTGTGAGCTAAAATTAAGTGCTATAATTATGAATTTGTATGGATGACACCACTCTAGTGAGACTAGCAGTAGAATAAACTTGCAAAGAACTGCAAACATAGTGTCTAACTTTGGAGGCATGTGGTACTGCACATTAATTCAGGCTTACATAATTTCTGAAGGTATTTACAGGTTTGTAAAACTGCATTTGTTTAATATGTTACGGATATCTGCAGTAAACCTTTTTCATGTGCAGTGATTGCTTAGTAGGACAATCAAAATAGCACTGTGGTACGTATATTCCTTCTCTTTGAATGTCTAATAGATGCACTGTTTATAGATGAATTGTGACTTTGTAGTCAGGATCAAAGTGTCCTTCTCAGGTATTGAATCTATAGCTCGTAACAAAGTATGTTTCCTTTTCTTGTATCTCAGTGCTTTGAATGATTGCATGAGTTTGTTGTTAAATGCATAATAGCTCTTACCTTTTCAGTTTGAAGATGCATACACAGCCAAACGTTCAAGGTGTTAAGATGTACAGTATGAATCTGAAAACTGATGAAAACACACACAAAGCAGCACCAGGATTTGATATTAGTTATTCTATTGGTGCTCTATTTTTTTTTTACATAGTCCCATAGCTGAGGGGGTTGTTGTTTTATTCTCAGTGATTATTACGTTATATGTATTTTGAAATCGAATAATATTTTGAAACTTGTATGATTGGGAAGTTACACGGCTAACTATAGTACTAAAACCTTCTTTCAGTATGTGAATTAAATCTTAATTGAAAGTACTTCTAGTAGCCTAGAAGCAAGAGATTATGGTTACGTTTTTACACCATATAGAGACTTTGTTCTATGTACTATATCAGGTGATTTTGATTCACAGTGCAAATACTTCAGATTCGTAACTTCTGGTTCAGTGGACTTTAAGCTGTAAGTAGCTTTACGTCAGATTAAAAAGAAAAATGGAATTGGGGTGATTCTGGTTATACTACATTTCAGTACCATAGTCATAGTCTGTGCCATTGTTCCAGATCTTAAAATCGATTGCAACTTTAAGAATACAAGACTAAACTGGTTTCTATAACTAATGTCAACCTCATACTATTGTTTCTTATTTGTTTAGTTCCCCTTTGGACCTCAAAAAAGTAAAATTAGTACACCAAGAAAATAGGTCATACTATACATGTTTATTCAGGCAAAAGTAAATAAATAATAATAAAATAAATAAGTATAGGCCTATATGCTAACAGTCTGAAGGAGTTGTGTGTAAACTGTCAGTGGGTTCCCAAATAAGACAAAGGATGAAGGATACACTTCCTGAGGCATGGTTAGAAAAGCTGTGGTGCATGGCTGGAGTAGAAAAAGAAAATGCAGGGTTTTTATTATATCTAAAGGGAAGGTTTTACAGTAACAGACAGTACTAATGCTATGACACATAGGGGAGAGAGAGAGGGAAACTGAAATGGTCAACAGTGTATCCAGAAAGCGTGGACTAGCTCTGTGGCATGGGCGGCTCAGTCTAGACACCAGTGTGTACTGAATACCTGTGAAGACCATTTTCAAGGAAGTGTGTGAAATCCCACCCTGACATGGAGAACAAAAAACAAAACCATTCAAAACTTGTGCCACTTTGTCATGTAGCTTTTGAATTCTAGAATTGTTGAACATTTTTTTTGTTTTTCTCTTTTCTAACTTGCATGGAGTTATTTTCATTGCTAAGAATCTTGGCTGTTTTTTTTGGAACCTGATAGCTAAGCATTCACACTGCAGTCACCTACTAACGAGGTGGTCATTGTCAGTAGCCTACATCAGCGATATCTTTCAGAATCAGTGGCACTGAAGTTGAACCTCTGGGAATCTGTATGAAATTAAATCAGTACAAATACATTGAATAAAGAGCACATTTAAGTGGAATAATGTGGAGGGTACAGTAGATGTACTTTGTTGTATTTGCATTTTTCTTGTATATAGCCAAGAGGTAAGTGGGGTGAAGATGTGTAAGTGTTTAATGCTAGAAATCAAGTCTCGGACTTCTGTTCCTTCTTTTGTTTAATGTTAGCTTTATGCTAAATCTAAATGAATGCTCCATACGTTTGTAGGAGGGGGTATTCTTTCTATTAAAGTCTATTAAGCATTATTACTGTGACCTTTCTCTTACCCGTGTGTTAAGGCAGCAGAGGTACAGAATAAACGTTCATAATGCCCTATTGATCCGCTAGTGAACAATTTAAATGATTGGTGGCAAACCAAAACCAACGCATGGAGAAATGATACTTGCATCTCATTTCCTCGTGTGTCAGCACGTGCCCATGCTCACCAGTCGTCATTTTCAATGATTTCCATGTACTGAAGCAAGCTTCTCTCCAAGTGACCATGCCTTTTGAACTACATCGAATTGGGCATTATTTGCATCGAGTCCAATCCTACTAAAGCACTCCTCGATTATTTAGATGTTCAGTGAAGGCTGAAAGATCTGGTTTAACATTCACCTGTTGTCCAACTTACATCAGGCCTCACAAAGAACACTTTTAAATGGTGGAAAGTGACTGTTGTAGACTGGTGTTTTGTAAAATGTTTTGACTATTGTGGAAGTGCATTGAATGCAATTGTCTATGTAGCTAATTGATTTTGAGTAGTAAGTAAAAATGAAAACTGTAAGAAATTCCTCTAAAACACATTAATTCCTTTGCATACAACTAAAAGAAACAAACAAACAAAAAAAAAAAAACACTTCAATGTTGTTTCCTTTCCAGTGATGTAATTTTCATGGCACAGTGAAAGGAAACCTGTGTAGTCTAGCTCTTGGGTAAGTTTGTAGCATATGTGTTTCAGAAGCAGGACTGGGTCTAAACAATTGTCAGCCCCTTCCCTGTAAGCTACTGAAATGCTTTGGTTGAGGTACAGTGCTTTGTGTATGTGCTACTAATATGGAAACTTTTGTTTTACTTGGAACTTCCTGTTAAATCAAGTCAGGGGGTCTTTTAGGATGTTGCAGTTCTGCCAAATGTAATATATAAATACATATATATTACACAGGGTAACACAAACCAGGAGTACACATGTACCAGCCTCACGCAGAAGAGCATTCCATTATGAATGTGACTGAGGAAATGGAGGCTCATGCAGCCAAAACTGGCAGTGATCTGCATGAAACTCGCTTTCCAATTAATACAAAAATAAAAACCACCTAAAAAAACAATTAAACCTGTACATTAATAACACAGGTCAATTGGGCTGAGAAAATAAAATGATTTGGTATTAAATGCTGGATAAAACCAAAAGGCAAAACGGACAAAACCAAAAACTAAACACTTGAAGCCACAGCTGTGTGCTAATCAAACCACAACAGAATAAAGGTGTTAATGCAGGTGCTTAGTGCACTTGTCCACCCATTGATTGTGTTTTAAACCAAGAATATGGTGCACAATGTTTGTTTAGTCGGTTTATGTAACATCTGAAAATGAGTATAATTGTTTAACACAAAACTAAAGAGAAAAAAAAACAAACTTTTTAAAGTATAATTTTGAATTACTCTAAGAAGTGTAGATTTCATGATGTATAGTTGTTTTATTGTTTTTCCCTCTCCCTGTTGTCTTGGAGAACTTGACAATAATTATAGTGTTGAGCACTGATTGCAGATGTTGGGGGACAATGGGTTTTGTTTAACAGAAGAGGACTCTGTGAACTGCCTCTGAAAACCAGTTTATTAAACACTTTAAGGTTTCATACTCAGACACTACATGGGTGTGTCTTGTGGCTGGGGGAATTTCAATTGCTGATTAAATAGAAAGGTAAGCTATGGAGAATAAGTCAATCGGTTCTTTCTGCTGGCTGTATTCCCGGGAGGCTGTAGAGTGGCAGTAAAATTAGCTTGATTGAACTCTTTGGCTGTGACTGTTGAAAGCCAACACCTTTGCTTTGTGTCGTGTGATCTTGGAAGTCTTGGTTTATTATACACCATTTTTGCTGAATTACATAGTCTAGTCTAGGTGTTGCTTTTTTTTTTTTTGGTAAACCTTCCATTCTTGTCTTTTCTCCCTCACAGGTGAAAAATGACAGAATATAAGCTTGTGGTTGTTGGAGCTGGTGGTGTTGGGAAGAGCGCCCTGACAATACAACTTATCCAGAACCATTTTGTGGATGAATATGATCCAACAATTGAGGTAATTTAAAAAAAAAAATAAAAAAATAAAAAAAAAAAACTTGTGTGTTGGACACCATTAAAATACCTCTTTGCAAAAACAGAATAATAGTCCCAGCATGCATTGCTGAGACTTCATGTTTTGTGCAGACCACATTTGATTTTGAGGATTCGAAAGCCATGTATGGAATTCTTTACTGGAATGTTCTTTCTTACTCTTTATCCTCTCTAAACTGTAAATGTAAAAATATTGTTGTTACATGTTATCTTACCATGATCTGAAACTCATTGCATCCCAGACATCATAAACTGTCCTTCAGCAACCAAAATAAAAGTTCTCATTACCAGCAAGTTTTTCTTGTTTTGGAGGAGGAGGAGAAAAAAAGACATCAAACTGGTTTCATTGATCAGTTTTATTTGAATGCATGTAATTTGAAAAATATTCTTTAAGCCATTCCAGCTTAAACATTCCAAAGCAGCTGAGTTATAGTAATGATTAGTATTTTAATAGACGTTATATTTTTTGGTCAGCACTCCATAGAAGTGGGTTTTTAAATTCTACTAAACTACATCTGCAAGGAAATGTAATTACCTCATCCCCTTTACAAAAAGTGCAAGTATTATTCTAAATCACGGTGTCAGTATTAACTTCCCTCCTTCTGTCTGTGGAACAAATGTATAAAAAAAGAGCAATGTTACCATCTACTAGTGTCCTATTGTAACTTAAACAAATTGGTAAATCCTTTCAAACACTACATTTGTGGTTGTGGCCTCCAAATGTCCCAAGTTTTGAAAAGTTTGGAATTGTGTATGTTTGTTCTCATCTACCTAACCAAATGGGTCTCTAGACTTTTACATGTCCACCAAAGAAGGGACCTGGTAACCAAGTCGGGACCTAATCCGAAGTCCCCACTTGGGAAAGCCTTTACGTTATGTTTGTGTGGGGTTGCTTTAGACATCCCAGCACCCTTTGGGTCATTTTGCAATGCTTTCATCTCCCTCATAGGATTCATACAGAAAACAAGTGGTAATCGATGGGGAGACGTGTTTGTTGGACATTCTCGACACTGCGGGTCAAGAGGAGTATAGTGCAATGAGAGACCAGTATATGAGAACGGGGGAGGGCTTTCTCTGTGTGTTTGCCATTAATAATACTAAATCATTTGAAGATATACACCACTATAGGTAAGTAGAACGAAAGGGGGTTCTTTTCAGATGATGACCACATACCCTACATGCGTTAATCGTGGGTTTCCTAGTCATATTGTTTTAGATTGTTCATATGTTTATTACTACTTAATAAAATTATGCTTGAAAGAGGAAATTTATAATTGCTACATCCAAGTATTTTAAATTCTTAGTTTAAAAAAAACGAATTAATCGATGCTCAGTTCAGAGCCTATTACTCTGCAATAGGTTAAAACGTTGTGAACAATGTTACGAAACCACAAAGCAAATTTCTTAGAAGGTGGGGAGAGTGCTACTACTATCAAAGAAAATTGATCATATAAAAGGGTTGCTGTTTAAAGGAATAAATCAATGTTAAAACTTCACAGAACAAATGGTATCTTTAAATCTTTACAAGTACCACAGGCATCTATAACCTCTTTAATTACCCTCCCTATTTTGTTTTGTTTTCTGGACAGAGAACAGATAAAAAGAGTGAAAGACTCTGAAGATGTTCCCATGGTTCTGGTAGGAAACAAATGTGATCTCCCATCCAGAACAGTAGACACAAAACAAGCTCAGGACTTAGCCAGAAATTACGGAATTCCTTTCATAGAGACATCGGCAAAGACGAGACAGGTAGGGGGAAACGGTCTGGTGTCCTCGTTGCTTCACACCTGTTACTCATGAAGCATGTTGATATTTTCTTTCGTCTTTTAATGCAATACATTAAATACATTACTGTTTAAATGTGAATAATTATATCAAACAAAACACCCACACGTGTTAAAATCAAAATTATGTTTCTTATAACTTCACAAGCTGTGCTAGCAGCTTTTTCTCATGTTGATTTTCAGACCCTGATGGTTTGTGTTCTTGGTGTTCAGATTTTTTATTAGATCTGTTCTTGTGATTGGAAAGTCATTGGAATGTGTGTGTGTGTGTGTGTGTGTGTGTGTGTATATATATATATATACACTTTGATTTTAAAAAAAAATTAAAAAATTAAAAAAAAAAAATATATATATATATATATATATAATCTTCCATTCAAAAATCCTTGATAACGGGCTTGAGACATTTTAAGATTTGGCTTGTCATGAAATGCTTTCTCGATAAATGTTTGATGAAATAGTGTCAATGCTCTGAAAGATGCAGAACTTTCTGTTCAACTCTGTGAAACTAATTCTAGTGGCCTTAATTTCATCATGTGGTGATTTCTAATTTATAAATTTTGCACGTGAGCATGGTAAGGTAAATGTAATTTGTAAAGTTGAAAGATGATGCCAGTTCATGTGTTATACTACTGTGATTATGAAGCAGTTGGTAGAAATCTAGGAAGGTGTTTTGTTTTTCAAAATGGGGGAAGAAATGGGCCTTTGTTTTTTTTGGTTCCTCTCTCCTTTGTGGGGAAATGATTTATTCAAAATTGAGATTCACGGCAACAAACAGCTAATCAGCTTTGTCTTTATGGAGATGAGTATATTTCTAAATAAACCCCAATCTCACTAATGAAACCTCTGAAGAATGATTGGAAAATGATCCTTCTAATTTGCTGTCAACCCATTTGAGCTTCTAACAAAGGAAGCTTGAGAGCCAACAAACAAATTATTATAATGGAACGAGGAAACAAATTGCCTGTTGCCACATAAATGGCTCAGTTTTAATCCTGGTAACATTCTTTAAAATCTGCTGTATGTGTGTTAGCATTAATTATCTTTAATAGTTATTCATAGAGCAAGCAGCCCAGATCCTTATTAACATGATATAATTTACATAGAAATAGGTACTCAGACCATAAAACCACTATTTATGCATAATTTGACAGAATGGCTTAAGAATGGTCACCTGTGATGGGTTGTTTAATGTATTCACGTGCATGACATGTTTTTCTTTCTTTCCTAAGAAGGAAACTTAGTTTTAAATCAACTGACCTAAACTTTATTTTGTTTTTAAATATAGGACAACCATTATTGACATTTTTTGTTTGTTTTGCTTGTATAATTATCAAAAGTGTTAGTGCAGTAACATTACTGCTATTCACACAAGACAACTATGTAGCCAAAAAACCCTGAAAGGCAAGACTTTTGCTGCTGTGTGTTGCTAGATATTTCCAGTCCTGCTTGGTTATTATAGCTAAATGATCTGTGGTGGTGGCAGTTTTTCCTCTCTGCATTGCTAAAATGACAACTCCGGATAATGGTGCTGGGGACACTTGTGATTTACATTTCAGTTGTTAAAATTTATGCCTGCAATCTCATAAATAACTTCATAATAACAATAACTTCTGTGCATAATCGGTGGAAATTGCTCCTCCTTTATACACGTTAATATTGGTTTTCTTATCAAGAGATTTAGAGATGGCACAATTGCAGGTCAAAAGAAATCACCTTAGACAATTATTTTGTAACCCAAAATGCTTGCATACATGATTTTTCTTTTTACAGTTCTAAGCAACCAATTGTCACTCATAGTTATGACTTCATAGCTAGCTGCTATGATGTCTAAGAATATGGGTTGCGTATAATGACTGATGAATCATAACATTTGCAATTGGTTATTTTCACTGTAATTTACATTAAAATAAAGTTAGAATGCCATGCATTTCAGCTACCAGTTGCAGCTACCATGGTATTAGACCACTTAATACTGGTTACTGTTTACCAATTTTGAAACTATAATGAGATCAATAAAGCACATCTAGTCTTTTTAATAATAAATACTGTTTTTAATCAGAAAACAATCTTAATTTGCATTCAACATTAAACATGCTGCAACAAATATGATGTGCACATTATTAGGTTATCACTATAGGTCTACGCAACACCAGTAGTGGTGTGGGCATGGGGACCCTGGATGGGAGTTATTTTTAGTTTGCTGCCCCTGTAAGTGCTTTTGGCGCGATATTCAGGGAGTTGTGTTTTGCACTGCAGAGAGTGGAGGATGCCTTTTATACTCTGGTACGGGAGATCAGACAGTACCGGCTGAAAAAGCTCAGCAAAGAAGAAAAGACACCACGCTGTGTGCCCCTTAAAAAATGTGTTGTAATGTGAAGTGGTAAGTTATTTTTTAAGCTGGGAAATGGGCCATAGATCCACTTGGGTTGATGAACATGTAATGGGGATCTCTGATGGCTTCTCAGAGGACAATCATTCTATTTGAATGTCTGGGAATAATTGAAATGGTTATTTATTGTCTGTTCTTTCCTGTCATCGGAAGATCTACTCACACTGAGATTTGAATGGGGTTTCTCTCTCTCTCTCTCTCTCTTCCCCCTCTTTATTAAAATGAAAATAACATTTTTCAGAGGTTTATCGGCTGAGGGCTAAAAAAGGGTACTGCAGTGATTTAATTCATCTGAAGTTTGACAATTGTATGGTGGAAGGGCTTCAAAGAAAAACATAAGTGACTATTTAGTCACTTCTAGTATTCTTATACTGGGACTCATATTATGTAACTGCTGTATGTAGAGCTAGACATGTTATGTATTCACAGCATTGTGAGGCCTTAGTCTGTGCCTTCTATCCAGTCCAGGTGTTGTGCAGGTTTTCTACAGACTGTTCTCCCATAGGAGCCAAACTTTTTATATACATTTTTTAGAAGATTTTGTATTTTTGCTTATTTATATTAGATCTGATTAATTACATAACATTTAAGTAATGTATTAAGATGAGGAAAATGTCTATATGCTGAGCCAGAACCATGTATGTCCTGTTCTGTTTTTGTTGATGGTAATACTTTCGTTAAAAAAAAAAATCATGAATCATGTTGTAAGATACCAGTCAGGTCCATGCTGGATAAGAGTATATTTGTCCTCCTGGTATTGAAAATTTACACAGGCCTAGAAGCCTGCATTGTCTTATAGGTATCTCATTTGTGTTTAATGTTTAATTTATCAACATTTGGTTAGTTGGCTTGGAAACATGGTTAAATGTTATGATTAACAGTGGTGAAATTTAAACCTGTTAGATGTCACTTGTTAAATGGGGGTGCTGATGTTACAAAACGCAGGCACTCACGATGTGGAAATCCTTTACAACAATTGAACTTTCTCCCCCCCCTTTTCTTCTCCCTCTGCAGGGCGTGGATGATGCCTTTTACACATTAGTTAGAGAAATCCGAAAGCACAAAGAGAAGATGAGCAAAGATGGGAAAAAGAAGAAAAAGAAGTCAAAGACAAAGTGTATAATTATGTGAATAGATGTTCCCCTTTTAAAGACAAAAACATTCTTAAAATGTACTTAACTGAAAGTAATACATTTTTTGTACATTACACTAAATTATTAGCCTTGGTTTTCTTAGCATCGCCTACATTTGCTGAAATGAACCCTTACCGTAGCAATCAATGGTTTGCTTGTATGGAAATAAGTCCGCATAAGCTTTACTTTCTATTAAGTGCCAGTATTCCTTAAGTGTTGGTCCTTAAACTTGTTGTGGCTGTCACATACATCTAACCAATTAAAGTCTTTGAGTGCATGCACATTTCCTCAAGAGCTCAAGCATTGTATTCATCCACTTATATATTTTTTTTATACATGAAAAAAGGTTTTCATATTCCACAGAAGTGATTTTATTTGAAATGATCTGTTTATGCTTTTCCTGTGATTTTTTTGGATACAACAGTGCTTCAGTCTCTTGTCCTATTTTCTAATGAGATTTTTCAACCAACAAATTGGGGGAGTGTGGGCTTAGACTTATTCAATATTAATTTGCTAAAATTGTTTGATTTAACTTCACAATGTGCAACAATTCAGCTGTTACACAGCAGACTAAATTTGCTTAAAAATAAATTAAGTTGATTTTGTGAAAATGGAATTTCATGCTCAAAGTAATGTCTTTGTTTCAGATATTTGGTGATGGCACTGTAAATACTGGTAGTGAGGAAAGAAGAATCTACCCATAGAAACGTAGTCTATTTAGTTTTGTTTTTAATTATTGCTAATAAAGTGAAGCAGTATACATAATGCTATATTTTATTTTATAATATGTATAGTTGCAACTTGATGAACACTAATATTCTGAAACAAAATGTAGTATGCAAGCAGGCTATACCAGTGAAGCTGCATGAATAAACCATCCTTTCAGAATCAAGTTGCCAAAAAAGATAATGGTAATAGTAATAATCAGCTCTTACAAAGTGGCAAGGCAAACCTAAAACCGAGGAAAAGATAGCATGCACTTCAATATACAGCTCTGTAACATTTAAGGGCCAACAACATTATGGAAAATCATCCTACCCCAGTTGAAATGTTTTATGTTGTGCAATGTCCCATTTTTACTTTTCCTTGATTACAAATAAATTCAAGAATCTGATTAACTTAAAATGCATGCATGTTACACAAAATAATTGCTTCATTTTGGATGTCAAAAGTACCTGTGACTTCTGTTACTAATTTGTTGAAACCTTTAAAGGCTTGGTTCACATGAAATGACACCATGGTTAGGGTGTATATTTTATTTGGATTGCATTAAGGGTTTAATTTCATTTTTAGAATTTTCAACTTACTTTTAAGGATATGAACTATTGTCCATTCAAATTAAACAATTTGATTTAAAAAAAAAATGTAAAGAAAAAAATAAGAAAAGCAAAGTCACCCTTTGAATTATTTTACATGCGTGGAGTAAAATGTTTCTTTAAACTCTTACATGAAGCAAAGTCTGCTTTTAAAGGTAACTCAATGTGGAATTGCTGTATATACCTAATCCTATTCCTGGTGAAGGGCAAAGTAAAGTACTTGATTCCTCTGAATTATCTGACAAATCGTATGAAAGAAGTACAGCAAGCCTGGTCCCTCAGGCTTCAGAATGGCAGGAAATCACTTTATCAAACCTCATCACTATAGCATATTTTCTCAGTATAGTCTTAAATACAAATTGCCCCCAAGGAATAATGACAACTGGCATGAGGTGAACTTTTTTCATAGGAAAGACCTGGAAGAAAAGCTCAAAAGCCCAATCTATGTATTCATCTTTTAAATATTTTGCCCCCCCCCACCCCAAAAAAAGCTTTTTTCCTGATGATTGCCTCACTGAAATTTATTGCAATATTGTAAACCGCTGCTTATGTAGCCTGTGTCTATTGACTAGGCTAATCGCAGAAAGCCAGAGAAATAGAGGGTTTTGTTCATCTAAGGACTTGCACAGTGATCCTATCTAATAATACACATGGTGTAGAATCATAAACTATTCTTTTAAATTGGAACTACTGTCCTATATTTAAAGATTCAGGATTGATAGTGAAAAGATTGAAAAATAAAACCTTGATTATACCCATGATGAATAACAAAATAATTTAAAACTATAATTAAAGTTTAATTGTAACCCATATGACTGAATATTGCACAGACAACAGGTCTTGCACAGGTATTGTACCATACAGAAATATTTAAAAGGTTCTTGGATCAATAAGATACCAGAGACCAGATGACAAAATTAAGCCAGGTTATGTGTTTTTTAAAGTAACAAGGTACTAAGCTACAAAACATGAGATTTGAATAATTCTGTGATTTGACATTTGGCTGGCTTCAAAATTTTTAATTTCAAGATTGCAAATTTGAATAAACTGTTTAAGTGTTCCTCAGGCAAATGTTTACTGCACAATGGACACCATCATAAATGTATACCAAATTTTATAACCATTTTCAACCATTTATTTGTTTTGTTTTTAATAGGGATACTAATATTATAGTCATTTACTAAAATTACTTTAAATGTCTGCACATTTTAGGTGATCAAATATATTACCCAGCTACATATTAAGATAAAATATAAAAGTGGAAAAAAGTATGCAAGATTTAAAAGTTGTAAACTGGAACCCATGTTTAAATTTTTTAAACCCTCCAAACCCCTTTTTTTTTAAATATATAATAGGATGAAGTTGTAATTAACACTTTTAAAACAATTTTAAGAAAATGTTTCCTTTAATATCCTTTTTTGTTTTGAGTGCCAACCTGTTTAGACTTCTTAAATGTATCATGTTTACCTGGAATGTATTTAACAACCTTTGTCATAGTTGTAATACTGAAAGGTGCATATTTTGTAAATTGTGCTTTTTTTGTTTTGTTTTTATGTTTATACGAGTGATGTTTAATCCAGTTTCAATCATTTTCTGTTATGATCTGGAATGTTGGTCATACCAGATCACATGAACTGAATGACCACTGTTTAATAAGTACTTTGTAATGTTTTATAGGAGTATGTGCTGTGTGGTGATCTCAAATTAGTCACTATATTTTTGTCATGAATTTCACCACTCCTATTTAATGTATGATAATAAAAAAAAAAAAAAAAAAAAAAAAAAACAATACAAAGCAAAAGAATGGATTGAAGGTGGTTTGGGAATTTAATTTAATTCCTGTATTTAGTTGGTGCATGCATTTCGGAACAATGTCATTGAACATATGTAGCTATTTTGGTAGCGACAGATTATTTATTTTGCAATAGGTGTTTCCAATGTTAGTCATATGCTTGGCAATGTATGTAATTGTGATGTGATCTGAAAGATTGCTTGAACATGCCTTCAGTACACCTGTAGTGCAGATGCCTGAAGCATGACTGCAATATTGTAGGTTCTCCAGAATAATGCATACTTATTAACACATTTGGAATACTGGTGCACCCATGGTAAATAAACATGTTCTTTGAACATGCTTGGTGACATTGCAAATGACAACTGGAATTGGGTGATCATTATAACTTTACGTTATTATTCAGATCTACTATTGCTTATAAGTACTTTGTCTCATAATAAAGTGATTGCATTTTAGTTTGAATTAAACAATTTAGTTGTTGATTTAATAAAGTGTTATTTATCTGGAAGAAGAAATGCTGAAAATACCTGATAGGTGTTGGAAGAAGGGCGTAGAGTAAATAGATTGTAAGTGGAAACAAATTGCTAACTGAACTCAGATGTTCTTATAAATGATATATAGGTTAGCTATATTTAATTACACGAGCATGATACCAGACTGAGTGGCATGTGTTAAGGCGTTAACAGGATACTTCTGAGGTTATTAGATTTATTCTCTGCGAAAATGTTAGTATTTGCATTTGTCAAAGGAGTTTACGTTACGGGTCTTATTTTGTCCCACAATAACACCGAATGAGAGTGTAATACAACATTTGGAGTAGCTCGGTTTAATTGAAATGTAATACAGTATCTTTCTGAACTTCACCTACTTACTATATTGCGGTAGCTACATAAACATCTTAGATGCTGACTTAAGTAAACTTAGAACATTTCAGGTTGGTTAAATTATATAAAACCTCATAAAATGGCTATGATTGATATAGGCCATACATACACACACACACACACACACACACACATATATATATATATATATATATATATATATAGTTCCGATACTCGCATTCACAGGTTCCTGTTAACTCCGTGACAATATAGTTTTTTTTTTGTCCCGTTTTTAATCTTGACATTACCGTAGTTCTCGCTATTAAATCCCCCCATTTTCTTCGGGGAAACCCATTTCCGCCCCGAAAACACGTGTCCATCTAAGTATAACACTTGCTATTCTCCCCTTTTGTGTGGAAAGGGGGGAGGGGGTGTTTGAGTTATATTTTCAACTAAAAACAAGAAAGCACCGTTTACAGGAGGTTATTAAAACCCGGTGATAGAGGCTTTCAATCTTACCGTTTTGTGTGTGCTACACTTTGCACATGACTGCTACAATTTGAGCTGCTGTGGAATTTCGATAGTTGTCCAGCTTTTTTATTTTAAAACAAAAACGGATGTGACGAAATCAAACAAGCCCATCGAGCGGAAGCGGTAGTTGGAGTGTGTAGTGGCGCTGAAGCTGGTAATATGTATTCACTGGAGTGGGGCCATTGGTAAGTCCATTTAGAGATCGATCTTGAAAAGAAAACACAACCTTCATCTTTTCTTTTGCTTTCCGTGATCATATTTTCAGTGTAATAGGTTATGAAATGTGTGGATGCTTTAGCGGACGTAGACATCATCCCTTCATCATATTTCATTGTGTCGATCAATCCTGTCGTGTGAGTTAAAACAATGATAAGAATGCTAGATGCCCTGAATGTGGGATGCAATAAGGCCCCAAGCTTGTAACATTACAATAAATAAATGCATGAACGACTGTTTAACATGGAGAATCTATTGACACTATTCTTATTTACAACTATAATCAGCAACTGTGTAGCGTACTTGTCAGAATACGTTTGCTGTATTGTACAGAGACCCACAATTATCTAGTGTTACAATGATTTATCCAACCCGATTGCACCCAAACCAATGATAATATTAACTAGATTGCACAAATCATGATGAGATGGTAGAAGTAGATGGGCCTGTAATAATTAACGAATGACGTGTGATCGTAAACGAGAGTGGTTAGGCCTCTGTGTTTCTCTACCATCCTTACGTATGAATAACTTTACTGTCTAATAATAAAAAATAAAAAAAGTCCTTAATTTATTTTGATGTCATTGGTGTATGACAATCAACCTTGTCATACCATTATTATACAACTGCCTTATATATTGTTCACTGCTGGCTGAATGTTCATAAACACAAATACGTGTATTTTTTGAGGTTAGTCGTGTAAATGTGTACTTGCCTACAATACAAAAACACATAGCTTGACAGCATATTGTAAACAATAGAGGGTAAATTAAAAATATTAAACAAAACGTTTAATCTCTCAAACAATTCCTCATGATACAGACTTAGGGATTTCAATCTCAGGACTTCTGCTGATCCTTAAACATGTACACAAATATACTGTATTATAAAGTATAGATCAAGTTTAACACATTATATGGTGTATATGGGAGCGGAATGTTTTAAAAGCCAATTAATATAATATCATATAATCTGATGGGCTTTACCATGTACAGTTTAGACCTTTAATGTCTAACAACATGCATAGGATAGTTTTACACTGAAAATCTGCTCCTTTCCTCTTCCCTGAAATGTTTTCAACAGCCAAAAATTTGATGTTTTGTGAAAAGGGCAGCCTGACATTGGGCATAGAGGGATAAATATGGCACTGCAAGACACAGACTGCAACTCATCTTTTCTGACATCTGGGCCCTGCAGTCCAGACCCCATGAACAAAGCCTGCTTATTCGATGACAGCGAGTTACTCTTTGATTCCTCAAGTGTCGGCAGCAGCCACGAGATCCCAGACCTTCTCGTTCCTGAAACGCCGAGGTAGGGCTTCACCACATGAATGCATAGGATCTTATTATTGTACAGCAGTCAGGTGCATTTCAAGTTTTAAGAACTGTGTACTTCTTTATAATTACATGGATGAAGCAGGAAAACAACATTTAACAATATAACTCAACATATCCTCCTCAGTTGTTCTCCAAATAAGGTAATAAGCACCAATTTCCAGGGCCTCTTATTAGCCGATATACAGGCATTTGCGGGCTGTAAAGTGTGCAATGTTTCAAACTGCTGTGCAATGGGACTCTTATTTCTCCCCTGCTGTCACAATCCCTGTTGATTGTTTGTGCGCTAAATGTGAAGATATGACCAAAAGCTCTTATGTTTGTCAGCACAGCCTAGTTAATTACTGCCTTTTTAACAATTAAAAAAAAATATTAATTATTTGCAGCCCAGTTTTCTCCAAAATTCGCAAGAGGCTGCATAGGTCCAAAGGAATGAATGGAGTGATTGGGGAGGAAGAACATAAGAATGTAAGTCTTTTTGAGGAATTTCAAAATTTCCTATAGCCTTATATACCATACAGTACAAAAAAGGAAGATCAACCTTCTTATCTAATTGTCTATCTATGTGTAAATTATGTCAATTGGTTTCTATGTTGAGATTTTGTATTGCATTTGCAGTAATGAATAGTTATACTTATATGTCTACCAGATAATTGAAACCCATCTGTATTGTCTTTGTAATTTCTCTTCATGGTACTTTTTAATTTCAGACTTATTGTCTGGGAATATACAATTGAATCTGTTTTGAAATCAAACTAGGCTGTTGCACAAAAGCTGGCATTAAAACAACATTAAACCCCAAAGCTGAGGAAAAAAACAACATACAAATGTAACTGCTTTAATGGAACACTTAAATTTTGTGCATTTACATTTCTTTCTCCTTTTCTTTACAACAAATCTTAAGGGTCTACATCAAGAGTCTACAGTGAGTGAGGAAACAGAGCCAAGGAGTAGGCATGATTGTGAACTGAGCAGAACTCCTCCCTGCCAGAAGCGGAAGCGCCGAAAGATTTCAGTTTTTGACACAATGCTGATGGCAGGCAGGAGGGACGGTGTGGAGACCATCTCTGGCCGGGGCGCTCGGAGTGCACAAGCCACGCATAATGGGTTTGTTTCCGCTTCTTCCTTGCTGGCTGCCAACCACTGTACCTCAGCCCACCCTAGGACTCCTTTCTCCTCGTCTTCCTCCTCCACCTCCTCTTCAGTTAGTGTGGCCCCTTCATCGGGAGCCTTGGTTGGGGAAGGCCGCTCTGTGTCACCAGTATTTTTGAAGGATGCTGCGGACCAGACTCTTCTACCCACACGGAAAAGCGAGCGATCTGGAGCTCACAGCCATCACAGAGAAAGCAAGCAGAGATCCAGGTCCAGGCCACAGACAGCGCAGTCCATCCCAGCCTTCTTGCACAATGGTCAGGAACCTGGGATATTTGAGCAGGACTGGGACGACCTCCTGCCCTTTGGTAAGGAATGATCTCTTAACAGGTGTCCAGTGGTATAGGCCTGAAATCTGTGTGAGTCAGATGGATGTTTTAGAGCAGTGTCCTGGAGGACATGCAGTGTCTTCATGTTTTTGTTCCACCTGAGCACTCAATGTCCTGTTTCTGCTAATGATTTGTCTTGGTAGTACCAGTGCAACTCACTCTTTACATTTTTGAAATTGTCCCCGCTTTAAAGAGAGCTGGAAAACCTGCTGGACTGCAGGCTCTCCTGGACCAGGAATAGGGAGCACTTGTTTTGGAGTAATTAGTATGCTTTAGTACAGGGGTGCACAACCTGCGTCCTGTGGGCCACATCCCCCCACCCACCAAAAAAGAATAAAAAAATAACAATGAAGTAGTATATTTAAGACAACTGCTTATTTTGTATTTTGTGTCAATTCCTGTTCAATTTCAATTCAATTCCAGAATTGGTACAGGAATGTGGTCGAAAACATATCCTCGTTTACAGGATTGGAACTAGAATTGACTGGTCTGAATTGAAATTACAATTGGAATTGAATGAAAGGAATTGAGCCCTGCTTACCACCAGCCTCTGCCAAAGACGCATCACGAGAGAAGGCGAGACATTAGGTAGCTGAAATATAGTGTGAAATGTCTTCTGCTGTTTGTAGCAGAGGATGATTTCCTCCAGAGGAGCAGGGAACCTCTCATGGCTGAAGCAGGACAGGCGGAGGAGATTGTCATCAGCGATGATGATGACGATGTCCTTGTTGAAGCGGTGGTGCGCTCTGCTCAGATGGAGGAAGATGAGGCATTTGCTAGAAGTCTCCAGGTCAGTGTCGTAGTCACTCACCCTGATGTTGACCAATTTCCGTGCAAAACTGCAGCTTGAGCTCCACAAGTCTACCATTAGGTGGTGCTAGAAGTATTCAAAATAATTTCTAAAATGATGAGAAATACGTGAAAGCTCCACAAAGCCATGTACGGCACTGTTAAGATCATATTTTAAAGAGAAATTGAATTTACACTTAGCACAACACTTTGGAATCAGTTATCAGGACTTACCATTATTCTTACCATTCAAGAGTGATTTTTTTAATCAAATCAATTAAATTTAGCTCAGGAGTTCTGAGGTTATCGGGGTTGAGCAATCCTAATATGTCAATATCCAGATTGCACATTTTCTTGGAATTGTTTTGGACCAGCATTTATACTAAAATTGTATTCCAAGTCATTTTAACAAACACGGCTCTGGTAAAGGGCCCCAACCCCTTCTGGAGCCGGTGAGAAACGTGAAATTGTATGGTGTAGCGTTTGCTGATATATGGATTGTTTTCCACAGGCTCAGTTTGACAGAGAGGAACAACAACAACAACAGCAGCAGCAGCAACAGCAACAACAACAACAACAGCAACAGCAGTCTTCATACAACAGATCAGCACACAGGTCCTATCCAGTAAGTGTCCTCATAACACAGGGTTCTTGCGCAGGTCTGGAAAGTCTGGAAAAGTGTGGATTTTAAACAGACTAATGGAAAATTAAATCTAAGTTTGGGAAAAGTATGGAAATCCTATTGTCAAAATAATAATATACTAAGTATTTAATCGATTCAATAAGTACCATCTCACTGAACGTATCTTGTGGACATCTATCTTTTTTTTTTTTTTTTCTTCTCTCCTTTGACACAACGTTTGTATTCACCTGTTTCTTAACCTGAGACCACACACTGGGCTGGAAGTTATTTACGGTGCATTTAAGCCCTGTTTTACACACTGCTCTACCGCAACAACACTGCAGCATTGTGACTGCAAACCTCCCCAAGCCTAGACTGTGACAAAAATGGCATTCACTTTCTACCCATTCCCTGCTAACACACAACGTTGCCACAATGTTGCTGGGTTGTTACTGAGAAAATTACATATTGCAGATCTAAAATAAAAAAAACATTATCTACCCTGCCATGCAGGTGCAATGAATTAAACACACCTGCTGTTGCGCTCGCTCTCCACTGCGCATGCGCACAGCCACACTATAGATTAGTTTCAAGACAACAAGACAGATCACGGTAAGATCATTTAAATACTCTTGCTGTGCTGAATTTTGTTTCTGCTACATTGACAATTTGAATGGTGATAGCTAAGATACACTAATTTAGGGTTACCATACATCCAGTTTTTACCGGTCCTTTAACCTCCGTCCAGCCAGATTTATTAATGATCTAAAAATGTTCAGGATTTGCTTGCTCATCCTTTTTCCATCACTGAGCTACAGTCCCGGGTGCATGTCTACCCCTTCCGCTCTGGCAGCGCTGCATCTCCATCAGACATGAGTGGTGACATGTGAGGTGACAGTGATCGCAATGTCAAGCCTTTTTGAACAACTATTGGATGTTAATAAATGACTGGCGTCTGTGAAGACTACAACAACCAATCAGGAAGGTTTATTTTGTCGGGGTGTTAACAATTATAAAAAGGAAAAGGTTAGGTTGAGACGAGACGTGAGCTGGTGTGTGAGACATAGACCTTGTTATAGTATTAAAATGTATTTTCATATAATCGTGTTTTGTTTCTACAAAGTTAATACTTTTTTTATATACATTAATCATGAACAAAAACAAATAAGCAAATATATATAGTTAAATAATACTAATCATTCATGCTGTTTATTGCTTATGTTATAAGTTATGTTTTAACACAATGTTTTGTGTTTTTTTTTTCTTGGTAAAGCATTTTTGCACCTTTGGTCATACAACCATGCATTGAACAAATAAGTGTGTTTTTATTTGACCTGTGTTTATATATTTGCACTGTATACAATGTTACATAAGGGTCCAGGGATTGAATGTTACACTCATAACTTCTTGTTCAGACATAATTACATTGCATTTCTTTGCATTTCAATATTTTTTTGAAATCATAACACTGTTGTTTACACCTCCAATCAACCACCTTTCGGAGTGTCCTCTTTATTTAAAGCACAGATGAGATAACCAGAGTTATCTAGGGTTACCATAACTAATCATCAGTGGAGCAGTACATTTATCTAATGGGTATAGGTCGTTTTAATGTACAGTGTTAAAAATGCATTCCAGTGATTTTGGGGGGCTGTGTACCCATTCTGTCCAATCAGGTATTTTTGTATATTAAGGGGACCCTATTTAGTTCACGAATACCATTCCCTCTTGCACTGAACAAATGCTCAGGAATGTGTCCATATTGAAGCACTTTTGGGGGTGAGGTGGGTGGAGGTTGTTTATGTTGTCTATTGTGTTAATGGCCATAGGTATCACTGTTGTCTGTTGTGTCTATAGCTTACAGACTGAGTTTTTAAAAAGCCATTTTACAAAAAGATCTGCCCAGAGGAGTATGCCCCCGGACCCCCCTAGCAGGTGTTGGCCCCTCTGTAACAATCATGGTCCCCTTGTGGCCCCCCATTTCCAAAATCCTAGAATCACCCCAGAGTATGTACAAATAATTTACCACAAATGTTTTGTAGTTTACCACAACAAAATAATGGTAGACATCCGGGTATGTAATTTCAGTAAGCCTTTTGTTTAAAGTTACTGGAGAATCTTAATCTAATATTGTTGACAAGTGGATCGGATAGTGTGTTTTTACCAACAAGCAATTTATTAAGTTAGTGATATCGCTCTGACCTTGGTAAATGTGAGAAATAACTGATAAACTGGTAAAAAAAAATCTGTGCCAAGTTGTAGGGTGGGAAAGGCATACACAATACTTAATGTTTAAAGATGTTAATTTATTCTTTGCACATTAGTTTTATGATTTATTGATTAGAATTGCATAATATTTGTCAAAATACTCTATAAACATCCACTTCTGTAACACAGAAAGCGGTTACAGATTTGCCTTGAAATCTTAAAAAGCAGTTTGGAATAAGTCTGGAAAAAGTCTTGAATTTGTCTATGGGAAAAGGGCAAGAACCCTGTAACAGCTCTATGGGTGGCCGTACTCCTTCTACATGTTAAGGAATAATTAACTGTGACAGTATGGAGAAACAAAGGCCTCAGTCCTTTACTAAGCTACAGCCACGGTTATTATGTCATGATGTCATCTACATGCCCTGCCTCTTTCTGGCAGAACAGGTGGCTGAGGTAGTGCCGAGGTGTTGGTCCTCCCATATCAAGAAGTCCCTGGCATGTGATCCTAGACTGCTGGTGAAGTATCTAAAGCCACTCATTTGCAGGCTTTAGCTTGCAGATGGTTCTGACTGGGTTTTTGAGCTAACTCAGATTTGAATTCAGGTCTGAGAGGTGTGACTAACCTGCTCTTCTGTTCCAGTTGTAGCAGTAAGAATAAGGGTTCGCCTTTGTGAGTGAGTGCTTTGTGAACTATAAAGATGCATGTTTGAATTGCTCCTTTGTTTTGTCACAGTTTGATGCTTCTTCCTATTTGCCGGATTACAGTGCTTCCACATCACTCTGTCTCATTGATTCTTTGTTAATTGCAGGTTCATAACTTAATTCATTTACAGCAAAATATTATGATTGATTTTTAATCCAATTTTTTGCTTTTACCGAATATTGAAAAGGCTGTTTCATTGTACTTTAGGGGGTGATTGTGAAGCAGCTGTAAAACTGCACCCTCCTTCACAAAGCTTTATAGCGAATATAATTTTTCCCCGTACTTGTGCTGCTGTTTTTGTGTGCATAGATGTTTTCACTGTATTTCTTGTTTATAGTTTGGCTGCATTTACATTTTGGATTTTAGGCCCTTACTTTGCTTAGTTTAATGTCCTTGAAGTTAAAGATTTGTTTTGTGTCTCCTGTGCAGCCTGGATACAATGGGAGATTTGACTACAGTGTACATTTCCATCCAATGGTTGCCTCCAGCCACCTCAGTCCCTTCATGTATAGTTTTCCTCAGTTCTCAGGACTTGGTAAGAGCATAAGCACAGCCTCTCTTTAGGGCTGGAGAAGGAAAGTTTTCTCTCAACAATTATCTACAGATTTGAATTAGACAAATCTAAGTAAGTTAACTGTTAGATAAAATGATTTTACATTTGTAATATGCTGTGGTTTCCGCTTAAGCTTGAGACATGATTTTGAACGCAAATTCCCATATATATCTTATTTGTTTAGTTGACCTGCCAAAACAACAACATATTTAATATGTACATATGCTTTTTCAAGCCTAATACTCTCGGCTGTTGGCAATGTTTATGTTTTGATTCCCCACTATTCTCAGTCTGGACTGTTTTTATTCAGTTGTAATTTATGCTAACAATGTGGCATTGTGTTGCTGTAACAACACCCTGGTTTTGCCGTGTGCAGCTTTTTGCTTTGCTTCTACAAATCCACAGGGTTTAAACCAGACTTTGTGCTCTTGTTCCTGGTCAGACAGGGCTCTCGGACCTCGTGGTTCAAGGTCCAGAAGCTCCCGCAACAATCACCTGCATCGTGCCATTCAAGACCTGTTTGATGACAGCCAGGGAAACAATTATGAGGTAATGGCATGAGGAATCCTTTCCATGGTGTTAGCTTAAACTGCCAATTTCTCACCTTACAGTGAGCGTTGTACAGTTTGACTTTTTAAATTTGTTTGACTACATATTTTGTTTTTACCCCAAGCCGACATGGTACCTTCCAATATGAGAAAATCAAATCAAAAGAAATAAGGAGACGTTGACCTTATCCACCAGCCGCTTAACAATCTGTATTGCTTTATATTCATGCTGACCACTGTTATCCCTTATACCTCTCTCCTGCCTATCTCTCTCTCAGGCACTTCTTGCTTTTGAGGAGAATCAGGGTTCAGCTGTCAGCAAGCCCACACTGAGCACAACACAGATTGAACGCCTGCCGACCAAAACCTTCAATCCTGCCTACAGTGCAGGGAAGACAGAGTGAGTTGGCCTCCTGCAGCCTATTGCAAGTTCCCCTTACCTTGAGTTTCTAGAGTCTCAGCTTAAATTGGCCTAAGGGAGCATTGCAATAATGGAGTTTAGATCAAAATGTAGAAGCCATTTGCTTTTCTTCTTGGCACATTTCTGTTTCCAATCTTTTATGCACTTTGGTGTAAAAACCTTGACTTCACCACACTTGAGATGTTCTTCATGTTTTACGTATTGGCAAAACAAATAGGTATTTCAAGAAACAATTGAAACTGTTGTGATATTGGAGAGACTCGGCACCACTGACCACATTCACCACACCCTTTGGACGAAACTGCTTCTAGAGGTTTGGAATCTCTTCAGCGCCAGAACATTTCCAGAAAAGAAATTCAGAGCTCTTAGATGGCATCGAAGGAACAGTGTGTCAAGGCGTTGATATACTAGCCTATGGAAAAGACAGAGGAGCACAATAAAAGACTACATAAAATACTGGGAAAATTCAAACAGGCTGGTCTGACACTGAACAACGAGTGCCAGTTTGCAGTAAAATAGTTGAAGGTTTTGGGTCCCAAAGTGAGTTCCAAAGGAATACAGGCAGATCCAAAAACGATCAAAGCAATCCTACACATGCCAGAACCCAGAGATGTGGCAGACGTTCACCAGTTTATAGGAATAGTGAATTTTGTGGACATTTTTTTTTTTTTTCCATCTGCTGAACCTCACAAAAACCCATCTGTGATTTATTAAGAAGCTTCAGTAGTTGGACATGGGACGCTCAACAAAAGAAGGTGTTCTAAGATATTAAATAAATGGTTAAGTTTACCAGCAATTCTAGCAAAATACAGTCCAAAAAGAGACAAGTGTCAGCTGATGCATCTTCATAAGACCTAGGTGCATTACTGACTGAGTTACAGCCAGCAGGAGTGTGGAGATTAGAATGCAGAATGCAGATATGCACAAATAGAGAAGGAAGCTTTAACTGTGACATGGGCATGTGAGCACTTATGTGCAGTTCTTCTGGGTCTAGACTTCACAATCAGGACTGATTACAAAGCCCTGATCTCATTACTAGGGTCTAGGTCCTAGGACCGTCAAAACACTGCAGAACAAAGAAATGGATCATCATAAAGCATTGATGGCATACCGGTCCACTCCATGAGCAAATGGGATCTCTCCTGAAAGGCGAATGAAAAGAAGTACACCAGTTTCAATGCCAAAACAGCTGAAGCCCAAATGACCTGATCTCCGAGCATTTAGAGAGAAATAATGGAGATTGAAGAAAATCAATTAAGAAATTACAACCAGAGACACAAAGCAAAAGAAATGCCAAACATTGAAACACGACAGAGGGTTTTGATAAGAAACACAAACTGGTCACATCTAATAGTGGTTGCAGAGTGTCAGTGACCAGATCTGGGAGAATTTCCATTGTGCCACTTAAACTGGATTTGTGAAAAAGGCAATATTGAGAACTGTGAATGTCAATGGAATAGAGAGCTGTGTCAAGTAAGAGGCAGAATAATCCCCTCGGCAGACTCGTCTGGCTCAGGTAGTCTACCCTGGCCTTTAACCAGTTTTGGTTTGAAAATGTTCCTGTTGTTTTGTTAGCATGTTGGGGGAGATAGAAGACAAAGATTTATAATAAGAAGAAAAGGACTTTAAGCTAAAAGGTAAATAAGCAGAGTTTGGTGCCCTACGACTGTACACCTGTGTCCAATATTGTTCTGTATTTTAGATGTCAAATCTGCTTCTCTGACTACGCTGAGGGCGAGCATCTGAGGATATTGCCGTGTTTGCACGATTACCATGTGCAGTGTATTGATCGCTGGTTAAAGGTATGCCATTCATTCCTAAGCTGTCTGTGTTGTTGGCTACAGAGTACTGGATTTTTTTTTAATGTATAATTGTACTTCATGATAGAAAGTGGCTTTTGTTTTTGTTTTGACTTTGACAGTTTCTTTCACAAATGCTGAGAAAAGCATGTCAGTAGGGTGGTTGATCGATTTTTAAAATTGAATGAAGTTATACACTTATGGTTAGATTATGCCTTAACTTAGATATGTGCAGTACCAATAAAACAAAATGTATATGTATTTTTACGCACCGCAAACATGTATTTACACATTAAAAAGATGTGTTAAAACTTAATAAAAGTAAAAATATTAATAACCACCACATTTATCATAGTACAAGACCCATGTCTAACATTTGGATGGGATAGTTGATACATTTTTATTGATTTGTGTGACCTACACCCCAAAAACCCGTCAAATGGTGCGAGTCCAGCATTTGGCGAGAAACGGCACCGAAACGCAGCTCCGCGCAGCCACTCCAAGTGTTCAGATTGGAATGTAGCAGCAGAGTGGAGACGCTGATCCTCCTGCACTCCACTGCCAGAGCCACCGCCATTCATACACACTGAGCAGCGCTGAGCTGTGGCTGTGCACTGTATGTGCATCGGCACCATACAGCTGTAAGCATGGACTTTCAAATTGATGCACTATTGAACACTGTGGTGTAACAAACACAATTATCGGTATCGCTATCGGACCCAATAAACCTGTATCGGTTGGGCTCTACTCCACACTCGTAAAAACATAAGAAAGTTCACAAACAAGAGGAGGCCATTCAACCTATCGTGCTCATTTGGTGCACTTCTCACTCACTTCTACATCATCAAACAATTAAACATCTCCTTAAAACTCTAGCCGTCTGACTGCCATGCCTTCAGTTTGTGGACAAGTTCCTGATACCCGTCATTCATCTCAAGAATATGCTCCTTCCTTCGCAAAACTCTCAAAAGAGGCTCTGTCACCATTTTAGAAATTAATCTAAGTGCCCTACATCCTGCCAAGTACTGTCTAACATTTAGACCAGCAAAAAAAAATTCCACCAATTTGCTTTCATGCTGAATTTCTACTGAATTCCAGCAAATCAGAGTACAGGTGGAAAAAAAACGGCTGCATTGAAAAACGTAACGATGATTGTTACCTTTAAACGGTACCACTAATCTTTTTTTTGACATTTCTAACAATCATCCAGGCTAATTTGTCTGAAACCGTTCTCAATTCTTTTTTCAGTTTAACTAACTTCACCTCAGCCTCATACAACCGAATCCCCCTCTTTCCTCTCTGTCTATTCGGTCTCTTTCATCTGCCAGAGCTTTACATTCTGAGGTCAAGTCGTTCACTTTCCTCATCTCTTTTCATATCCCGTCAGCTACAGAAGCCACATTTTGCAAATTAAGCAAATGGCTCTCCGGGCTTCTTGCACCAGCATCTGAAGCTTCGCCATCTCCAGAGTCATGCACGATTCTTTCAAACGGCAGTGTGAAACTAGGATGCAGTTTATTAGTTTCCTGTCTGTCATATACATTAATGCATTTTTCATCATAATATGGGCAATAATACAAATGTACACTTCAAATGAATCCCACAGTCATATGCAACAACAACAAAAAGCATGCATTGATCTACTCCTATGGGGAAATGGCGGTTCGTGTTCGAATTTTTATTTTTTCCCCAGAAATATATGGCGTGTATTTTAAGTTTGGCTTAGGTCTGTGTAAAAATTGAAAGTAGATGGGTACAGCCACCTCTCATATCAGTGGCAACACAGTCGTTTTATGTTCAGACTAGCAGCACTCGTGTTAAAGTAAACGAACCTATTTTTTTCCGAACTTCCTGACTTTGGGTCCAAAAAGCTGTTAACCTGCTATCTGTTGTGCGTGAAACCACCATTTGGGCTTGAGCTTTTAGAGGAGGGGAGGAACCGAAAATCTTGGTGGCGCTGAGCCCTGAGAGGCGCTGCTCCCTGTCACTCAGTAGGAAAAGATGGCTTTTTACACCGGTGTGCAGGGAAAAAAGCCTTTAGTTTTGACGCAAAGTTTTATGTTTACGGCGCATGTAAATGCTTGTAACCTCTTCACGGAGAGCTTCTACACTCTCATAAATGCTGTTAGGGAACGTTTGACCTCCCTACTTACAGAAACAATAGCAAGTCATAAAGGATGTTAAAACAAGTAAAAAGGGACATTCCAATTATCTTTAATGGGTTTTTCAGAAAAAACTCGGGCTGTTCTGTTTGGCAGTTTTACTGGTAACCAAATGTTTTCTATGACTCAATGTCAAATCAAAGTCTGTTAGAAGTGAACATGTCATGTGAAAGGTGTCTCTTATTGTATAAGAGGTATCATATTGTGCAATTTACACTCTGTCTGTCTGCACTACCTGCACGAAAAGACATTGATTATACAATTAGAGACGCATCATCACACAACATATTAGTTTATTAGTTTATCATAAAGGATTAGACACTCAAAATATCTTTTCATTACATTTTCTGTTGAAAGTGGTTTGATCCCAGATCCGCTGTAACAGACCTATAGTAGCTGGTCTGTGTTGTCTTTTCATGCTAGTTAAAGACTATTAAAAATGCCTTTTATGTTTTCATTTTTCTCCTCCAGGAAAATGCAACCTGTCCTATTTGCCGAGTGGATGTTAAAACAGTCTGACTGTGAAAGGTGGTGAGGAGTCTTCCGTATGCACACCTCAGCAATGGGCCGACTTTACCTCAGCTTCTTCAGATTTGAGGGTTTGAAGAAGACCATAACATTGGATTAATGCTGTCTTATAACCCTAAACAATAATTTTAGCTGATTTTCCCCATCCCTTATTGTGAACATATATACCTTGTTTCAACACTGTCTGTGTTTGTGTATTTTAAAAATTTGATGAAAATAAACCAATGACTGTTTGACTAAAAGACTGTGTTACTTTTATCATTGAGGAATACTTTGGAAAAACATTTGGAATGCTGGCCTGGGAGAATTTAGAATGCATTCCACTTCCACACAGAGAGCAGTTTTAGTTGAGTGCTTTTCTACAATTATTTAAACTGCTCACATATACCTTATATTACATCAATTATTAGTGATGGGGGGGAAACAAAGCTTTCCAAAGCATTGAACAATCTGAAGCTATTGTTAAAAAAAAAAAAAAAAAAAAAGCTTCACTGTCTAAGCTCTAAAGATATGCTCTCCATAGTGACATCTGCTGGTTAATACATGATATTGTGACTTTCGAGTGATTTGCAAGGCAACCGTCCATGAGACATCAGCAAGGCAATATACAAGTTCACCCATCATCATCTTTTATCTTTAGTTCGATAAAGGTTATGTGAACAAAATGTGTCTGTGTACATGTCCAAAAATATGCGGTCATAAATCTTGCTTTGTCACCAAGCTATAAGTAATATTACGTTATTGTTTAGCTCTTTGATCAATATACAGACTCAAGACTGGATGTTGAAGTTCTAGTAGGCAGTCATTTTGATGTGATAATTGTCATATGTCATACTAAGTAGCAATGTCAAATAAATAAAATTAACTTGAAGTGTAGTCTACATTTTATATAGCCTAGATACAGTGGCTCTCAAAAGTATACAAAAATGTCCTGCTGGAAGATGAATCTTCTCCCAAGTCCCAGGTCTCTTGCAGGATTTCTTCCGGGATTTCTCTGTACTTTGCTGCATCCATTTTGCCCTCTATCTTTACAAGGTTTCCATGCCCTGATACAGAGAAGCATCCCCATAGCATGATGCTGCCACCACCATGTTCCACTGTAGGGATGGTGTTCACAGGATGATGTGTGGTGTTAGGCTGGTGCCAAACGTGGCACTTAGCATTGAGACTAAAATGCTCTTTTTCCATCTCATCAGACCATAGAATCTTCCAACACTTGGTCTTGGAGTGTCCCACATGGCTTTTGTCAAACTCTAGCCAAGATTTGTTTTCTTTCTCTCCCATAAAGGCCACTTATGTGAAGCACCAGGGCTATTGTTGTAGTATGCACAGTGTCTCCCAGCTCAGCTGTGGAAGACTGTAGCTCCTTTATTATTATTATTATTATTATTATTATTATTATTTTTATGTATTGGCATACACCCTTATCTAGGGTGACTTACAACATAAGTGCAATTCAAAGTGCAAAAATACAGTTAAGTGCAAGGCATCAAACATTACAAATTAAATTTACATTAAACATAGCAATTCAAAATATAATACATTTTACAACTTCCAATTTACACAGGCAAGTACAGTAAAGCTAAGTGCTGTAAAGATGTAAGGGCACAGTCAAGGGCTATGGGAAAGGGAGCAAGGGGGTAAACAATCAAAAACACAAGAAGCATAATAAAACTCTGTGAAGTGCTATCTAATGGGGATTAAAGGACTAATATTACAAGTACTGTCTGAAAAGGTGTGTCTTGAGTAAGCGCTGGAATGAGGTCAAGGACTCTGCTGTTTTGACTTCGGTAGGAAGGTCGTTCCACCATTTAGGGGCCAGGGATGTGAAGCAGTGGGCTCTGGAGGAAGGGGAGTGGAGGGGAGGCAGTTAGTCTTCTGGCACTGGAAGACCACAGTGGTCTGGAGGGGATGTATGGAGAGACGAGGGTCTGAAGGTAACTTGGTGCAGTGTGGTCCAGACAGCGGTAGGTGAGGGTCAATGTCTTGAACTGAATGCATGCCGGTATCGGGAGCCAGTGGAGGGAGCGGAGTAGTGGAGTAGCATGTGGGAATCGGGGCAGAGAGAATATCAGACGAGCCACAGAGTTCTGGATGAGCTGGAGTGGGCGGATAGTAGTTGCAGGCCGGCCAGAAGGGAGTTGCAGTAGTACAGGCGGGAGAGGACCAGTGACTGGACGAGCATCTGAGTCGAGTAGTCGGTGAGGAAGGGACGGATTTGGCGTATGTTGCTCAGGAAGAATCAACAGGTGCATGTCAGCTGGGTGTAGGAGAGCGCAGGATCGAGGGTCACTGGTCATTTTTAACGGAAGAAGAAGGAGAGAGTATGGTGGATTCCAAGGGGATCAAGATGGAGAGGTCAGCAGAAGGTGAGGAAGTGGGGGGGGAAACAGGAGGTCCGATTTGGAGAAGTTGAGCTTGAGGTGGTGCGAGTGCCTCCAGGTGGAGATAGCAGACAAACAGGAAGAGATACGAGATGGGATGAGAGGGGATGAGAGGGTCAGAAGAGGGAAAAGACAGGAAGATCTGGGCATCATCAGCGTAGAAGTGGTAGGAGAAACCACGGGATGCGATGAGGGGGCCCAGGGAGCGAGTGTAGAGACAGAACCAGAGGGGGCCCAGGACGGAGCCTTGGGGAACGCCTGTGAGGAGAGGTTGGGGGGTAGATGAGGAACCTCGTCATGTCACTTGGTAGGTCCAATCACTAAGGTAGGAGGAGAACCAGGTGAGAGCAGTCCCAGAGATTCCAAGGTCAGCGAGGCAGGAGAGGAGGATGGAGTGATCAATGGTGTCAAATGCTGTGGAGAGGTCAAGGAGGATGAGGACTGAGGAGAGGGAGGCCGCCCGAGCACAGCTGAGGGAGTCAGTTACTGCCAGGAGAGCCGTCTCAGTGGAGTGAGCTGTGCGGAAGCCGGATTGCAGAGGATCAAGGAGTGAGTGATGGGACAGAAAGTCAGAGAGCTGACGGTGGACCGCCGCTCGAGAGTCTTTGAGAGGAAGGGGAGTAGGGAGACAGGGCGATAGTTCTGAGGAGAGGTGGGGTCAAGGGTTGGTTTCTTGAGCAGTGGGATGACAGCTTGTTTAAAGCAGAAGGGAAACAGCCATAGAGGAGTGAGGAGTTTAGGAGGGAGGAGATGAAGGGGAGTAGATCAGGAGCGGTTGCTTGGAGGAGGCGAGAAGGGAGAGGGTATAGGGCACACGTTGTAGGTTTGTGATGTAGGAGGAGAGCGGAAACTTCAGCATCTGAGAGAGGTGAGAATGAAGAAAAGGAAACTTGATCGGTGGGAGGTTTGGGTGTGATGGGATGTCTGCAATCTTGGAGGAGAAGAAGGAGGCGAAATCATCAGCAGTAAGAGATGAGGGAGGAGGAGGCGGAGGGGGGGCAAGGAGGGAGGAGAAGGTGGAGTAGAGTTTGCGGGGGTTGTTGACAGTGGATTTGAAGAGTGATTGGAAGTAAGACTTCTTGGCGGAGGTGAGTGAGGAGGAGAATGTAGACAGTAGAGAGCGGTAGACTTCGAGGTCATCTCAGAGTTTGGTCCTTTTCCACTTCCCTTCAGCGGCACGCAGACCAGATCGGGTTGAGTGGAGAACAGCAGAGAGCCAAGGCTGAGGAGGGAAGGGACTGGCAGGATGAAACATGAGAGGACAGAGAGAGTCAAGGGAGGAGGTGAGGGAGGAGAACAAATAGGAGGTAGCACAGTTGACAGATAGATGGGAAAAACAGTCAATGGAAGGTAAGAGAGTGAGGGCAGTGGAAGCCAGGGTGGAGGGGGAGACAGAGCGGAGATTACGGCAGAAGGTGACAGAGGGAGTGGGTGGAGTGGGGAGGGAAAGGGAGAAGGAGATGAAGTGGTGGTCTGAGATGTCCATGGGTGTCACGGAGAGTGTTGAAGGGGAGCAGACTCTAGAGAAGGTGAGGTCTAGCTGGCGGCCTGCCCTGTTAGTGGGGGGAGATGGGGAGAGAGAGATGTTAAAGGAGTGAAGGAGAGGAAGAAGTCCAGCACAGTGGGAAGGGTTGGAGAGGTGGATGTTGAAGTCTCCCAGGAGGATGGTAGGTGAGGACAGCGAGGGGAGGGAGGAGAGAAGAAAGTCAAGTTCATCCAGGAAGGAGGTGAGTAGACCAGGTGGACGGTAGAGAACTAGAAGGAAGAGGTGAGAGGGAGAGGTGAGTTCCACTGCATGGAATTCGAAGCTGTGGGTCATGATAGAGGAGAGAAGGGGAGAGCAGGAGCCCTGTTCCTCCTCCCTGCCCGGTAAGAAGAGGGGAGTGGGACAGGACGAACAGAGATGATAAGGCAGCAGGGGTGGTTGAGTTGTCCGGGGAGATCCATGTCTTGGTGAGAGCAAGGAAATCCAGGGAGTGGTGGGAGTTGAAGGCGGGGATGAAGTCGGCCTTGTTGGAAGCTGGGTGGCAGTTCCACAGGCCCCCAGAGAGTGGAGTAGAGGGGAGGGAGGAGAAGGGGAGAGGCAGAGAGATGAGGTTAGAGGGATTAGGGAAGCAATGGCGTGCAGGTGCATGAGAAGACGGAGAGAGCAGGACTAGAATCGGAGAGATCGTCATGGCTTCTTGCTGTTGCTGTGCAGCATTTCCTCACAGTCGCTGGAGTCCCGCAGCTAGAGTCCCTGCCCTTTGGAGATGGGACCTTTGTGAGTCCCGCAGCTAGAGTCCCTGCCCTTTGGAGATGGGGCCTTTGTGAGTCCCGCAGCTAGAGTCCCTGCCCTTTGGAAGGGGGGCACTGAAGGCTGCTGGCGCTGACTGCTGGCGCAGAGGACCAGGGGGCTGTTAAATACTTCACCTGTAACTAATTACAGTGCACACCTGCGTTGGGTTGAATGACACAAGGCTGGTCAGGATGGCCCTCCCTCCCACGCAGGACTGCTAATCGCACAATTAATGGCCACTTTATATCTGAATACAGACAAAGACCGAGCCGGACACACGCAGTTATACTGAACAATAGCTCGAAGTAATGCTGAATAAATGCTAAATAATCATAGCCTGCAATGTAACGCTTCTGATTTACAGAAAGTGCGTTTCGAGTGTGCTGCGTAAGTTGCTAAATTAACTAACAAACAGTCACTGTTCTTACTACAATACAGGTGCAAGATATATAATTTTGAGTTGCCATAGGCCTCTTGGTGGCCTCCCTGACTACTGCCCTTCTTGCTCAGTTTTTGAGGATGGCCTGTTCTAGGCAGATTCACAGTTGTGCCATATTCTCTTTCTTGATAATGGACTTTACTGTGTTCTGGGGGATATTCAATGCCTTGGAAATGTTCTTATATCCTACCCCTGATTGGTGCTGTAAATAGTTTAATGAAATTAAAGGATGCTGATCTGATAAGATACAGCCAAAATAGTCTTCCTGGATTTCATCTCCTTGGTTTCTTCTCCCAGGTTGTTCCACTCCACTCCACTCCAACTTGTGCCACTCCAAATTGCTAGTTTTAACTTGTGTTTTTATACATTTTAGACAAAGAAATTCTAATCTCTTTCCTTCCAAACTTCTGATTGGTCAGGTTTGGGGTAATACAATTGAAATTCTAATTGAAGCAGTCTTTGCCATTCCTCTCCCTTGATTCCTACAGAATGTGTATTGGGGGTATGATGGCTGAATGTGAAAAATGGTTCTGACTCTATATGGTCTAGT
Organism: Amia ocellicauda; assembly: GCF_036373705.1. NCBI lineage: Eukaryota > Metazoa > Chordata > Actinopteri > Amiiformes > Amiidae > Amia > Amia ocellicauda. The sequence goes on along the minus strand of NC_089854.1, from coordinate 43,999,935 downwards.
TTAAGTTTCAAGTCCCGCAAAGCCTGACCTTACAGTTGATACCAAACAAGCCAGGTATAATTTTTAGGTAATGTTAACTCAGAGATTTCTTGGAATCCCAGGGGGGCTGGTCTGATGCCCATGTCAGTGGAGGATCAATTAGGATGTGTGAATTATTCTCTTACCAAATGTTAATTTTGTATTGTATGTGGAATATAAATCGTCCAATGGATGTTTTAGTTAATGCTCGTTCTTTTAAAACTAAACATGGCTTATTCATGTTTTGGTTCTGAGGTAGAATAACTTAAGTGTCATTGTTAGTTTTAAGTCACCTTTCATTGTTTGTTATCAAACTGAGGAAGAAGCTGGGTAACACTTCTGTTAGCAGCATGTAGTTTGTACTTGGGTTTGTTGCCCTGGTCTATGGAATATATAAAGTACATTGAATGTGGTGCTAGTCTCTGTGGAGACGGGGCATGGCAGTCCATATGTCAGTTGGGAGGGCCTGTTGTACTTTGGTGAGAACAGGCCTGTATCATAAAACACAGAACTTCAAAGCTTTCTCCTTAAGTCCTTTACCACAAGCCTACATTTCTCAGTTAGGAAGGTATATGCATTTCTGTATATATTTGCCAAAATAAGGTCGTATGATTTACAGTGCTTTTGAAGAACCTTATTCTGGATTTGCATTTAATGTTCCTTCATCTTCATGATGTAGTTTTGTTAGGAATTGTACTAAGCAACTGTGAGACCTCCCAGAGACAGGAGTATTTAACCTGAAATTATGTGACACACCTTAATTGCACAGAGGTGGACTTTATTCAACTAATTATGTGACTTCTAAAGACAAATGGTTTCATCGCAGCTCAATCAGGTGTGTCATAGCAAAAGGGTGATAACTTACGCATTGTATTTTTACTTTATTTAGAAAAATTTTCAGATTATATTTTTGATTTTGACATTATGGACATGTTCTGTGTTGATCAGTGGCAAAAACTCCTGATTAAAAACATTCTGATTTGATTTAACACAATAAAATGTGGAAAAGTCCAAGGGGGTGAATCCTTTTGAGTGTCACTGTATATTGTTCAAATACCTGTTTATTACAACCATTTTCTATCTGTGACTTTAAGTACACTTTTCATTAACTATAAATCTTTCAGAGCACATCAGACAGACATTGTATGTGGAGAAGAGCGCAATTAAAGCTGTATTAAGAACTAAGTTAAACAATGAACACATACTTTGGAAAAATAGGAACTCTTATTGAATAAGGTATGATATTGAAAAAAGTAATAATGAATGTATTCTGTTATGAGATTCTAGGGAGTTTCTTGTAAAAAAATAAGACAAATGAACAAAATATGGTGTCGATATTTGGGAAAATAACTTAAACACTTAAATGTTTCTAAAAATAACAAAACTTTAGTTCTTTTAGCCAATTTGACCTAGTTATATGCAAATTGTGATGCTTCCTTAAACACACGTAGTATACTGAATCTACTATAAACATAAATGTACTAATATGCTGGAAAGTACTGAATTTTAACAATACTTTGTATTGGGCAATAATGTAAACATGCTCCCTTTCAAATTGAAAGACAGGCATTACCAAATGGGAAGAGCCTTCTGACCTGCCAATCATTGAAAGCATGTTCCAAAGCTGCCCAATAGGGGCCCTGCTGTCAGAAGAGACCCACCCACAGCGTTTGTGAAAAGTCTCCTCCTGACTGCAGCTACCTGCCATTTCTTCATCAGGAAGGTTGTCAGGCCGAGCAACCCCATAAGAGTGAAAAAGAGCCCACAACGTGGCTTGTCCCCTCGTTGAGTGCGCTGAGATGTGTTCAGGCATCGGAACATTAGCAGTCTCATAGGTGAGCCGGATCGCATCTGCCACCCAGTGCGCCAGTCGCTGTTTTGAAACCACCCGCCTTCTGGTGGTGGAACCGTAGCAGACAAACAGCTGGTCGGATTTGCGGCTCTACGCAGTCCTCTGCATATAGCACCTCAAAGCCCGGACAGGGCAGAGTGTGTGTAGTCTGTGGTCCTCATCCGATGTATGTGGAGGGGGATAGAAAGACTCCAGGACAATAGGTTGGTTTATATGAAACGCCGACGCGACCTTGGGCAGGAAGGCCGGGTTCGTCCTGAGAGTGACTCTATCGTTGCTTCCCGGGAAGATCAGACAGGCTTTATCCACAGACAAGGTGTGAATTTCACTGATTCTTCTTCCTGATGTTATCGCTACAAGAAAAGCTACCTTGAGCGAGAGGAAGCAGAGCTCCATTGTGGAGATGGGCTCAAAGGGAGCACCACTCAGTCCTTTCAGTACTAATTCCAAGTCCCAGGCTGGAATTGTGTCCTTTATCGGTGGTCTCAAACGTTTTGCCCCTTTCAGAAACTGGATCACCAGGACATGCATTCCTGGGGAGACATTGTCAATTTTTTCATGACATGCCGATATGGCAGATAGATAAACTTTCAGCGTAGATGCGGATTTTCCGTTTTCAAGCAGCTGTTGCAGGAAGCACAGGATTGTCGATATGGGGCACGACACGGGATCCACACGCCTCTCTATACACCAGTTCTGAAAAACTGACCACTTGTGGGTATATTGGGCCCAGGTGGAGGGGGCCCTGGCTGATTGCAGCGTTTCCACAACATAGAGACATCAGACAGTGCCTTTCAGGGGCCAAAACAACTGCAGCTGTGCTGGGTTTGGGTGCCACAACAGTCCCTCTGCTTGAGTCAGTAAGTCCCATCGAAGCGGAAGCTGCCACGGGTCCGCGCTGATCATCTGCGCCAGCGTTGCGAACCACAATTGTCTCGGCCACCAGGGGGCGATCAGGAGAACTCGAGCTCCGTCGTGGTGAATCCTCTCCAGAGTCAGTGGAAGAAGTGGCAGTGGGGGGAAGGCATACAGCAGTTCCTGCAGCCATGGTTGAGCATTAGCATCCACGCTCAGCGGGCCGCCTCCCGTCTCCAAGGAGAACCACAGATGACAGTGAGTCATGGCCTGTGTAGCAAAAAGGTCGACCCAAGCTTGTCCCAGCCTCTCCCAGATCTGTTCTACCACCTGAGGATTCACTCTCCAGTCTCCACTACGAGCTGTCCAGACCTCCCCTGAAGAGAATGTCCACCGCTGTATTGGACACGCCCGGCAGGTGTATTGCCCGAATGGAACGGAGATTGTCTTGCGCCCACAAGAGAAGTCTGCATGCCACACAATGTAGTCTGGGGGAGCGTAAACCCCCCTGGTGGTTGATGTAGGCCACCACTGACATGTTGTCCATCCGGACCAGGACGTGTTTGTCTGTCAGACCATGGTGAAAGTGGTGCAGTGAATATTTGAGGGGGCCACCATCTGCCCCAACAGTCTTTGAATTTCACCAGCTGGAGAGTCGATGCCCTTCTGAATGACGCCAGGTACTTCTCCAACGACTTGAGTCTGTCTCTGGACAGGTAGGCAAGCATATTTTGAGAGTCCAGTCTTATTCCCAAGAAAATCACCCTCTGTGCGGGCTTGAGGGAGCTTTTCTCTGTGTGAACTCTGAGACCCAGTGCAGTCACGTGACGTATGACCTCCACTGTATGTTCCTCCGCCTGAAGCCTGGAGTCTGTGCACACCAGCCAGTCGTCCAGGTAGTTCAGGATCCTTATCCCCTTTGTCGTGAAGGGGGCCAAGGCTGCGTCCATGCACTTTGAAAACGGCAGCACATTCAACTCGTACACCTGGCCCTGGAAGGCGAAGCGCAGGTATTTCCTGTGCGCCGGGAGGATGGGGACGTGGAAGTAGGTGTCCCTGAGGTCTACGTGAACCAGTCGCCCGTCCAGACAGACTGAAGGATACGCTGCACAGTCAACATGCGGAAGGGTCTTTTCTTCAGAAACATGTTGAGGCCCCTCAGATCTAAAATGAGCCGGAAGCCTCCGTCCTTCTTTGGCACCAGGAAGTACCCCGAGTAGAAGCCTGCTCAAGAGTCTTCGTCAGCCACTAGTCGTATCGCTCGTTTATCCCGCATCACTGCGATCTCCTGAGAGAGAGCTTGATCCCTTTCGGGACATTCGACAGTAGTGGGCAGCACCCCTCTGAAGCGGGGGGGGCCAGAGTGGAATTGGAGGGCGTATCCGTGGGTCATTGTCGTTCACACCCAGGAGTCCTGGGTGCAGGCTTGCCAAAGGTCGAGTCTGTTGGGGGGGGTGGGGTTGGCGATGGCGGCTTCACAGGGGGCTGCTGGGCGTCTGTTTTGCACCTAGGCTTCCAGCCGGAGAGCCTGTTCTTTCCCCTCATCGGCGGCTGGCCCCTGCGGCACTGGTCAGGCTGCGAGCCAGTAGGCTGTTGCAGTCTGGCTTGAGGCCTCCCCTGCCTCGGCCACGGTCTGTTGGGCTGCTGATGTCCCCATAGATGGTATTATGGTGGCCGTCTCTTCTGCTGGAGGTCAGCATATTTAGATGCTGACTCTTTAGCCTTCACTGACTGCTCAATTGAGAGGTCCACCGACTCTCCAAAAGTCTGGCCCGGGGTGATGGGAGCATCAAGGAGGATGGATTTCTCTTTGTCCTGGAGCTTCGCCTGCGTCAGCCACAGATGGCGTCTGGCTGCGACCATAGCTGTGAGAGATCTCCCCATAACCTCTCGCAGCAGATCCGTCATGTAGGCGTTGACGAGCTCCAATTCCTCCACATCCGCCATAGATTGGCGCTCCCTCAGGCATCCCGTCAGGTGCCCCATGTACAGGATGAGGATAGCCTGTGCATTATTGGCTTGGACCACTGAAGTTTCCGCAGCATATGCCTTTTTCAGCATCGCGTCCGTTGTCCTGCACTGTTTATTAGGGCAGAGCGGCTCCTTGCCCAAAACAGCACCCGCTTGCACCAGCCAGGACACCGAGTCCCTGATCGGTGGGAAAAATCACAGTCCCTTTTGTTCTGCCCCCGCCGTTGCGTACATGGCCTCCACCTGTCTAGAAGTTGCAGGAGCCGATGCCGGCTGGTTCCACGTGGACTGTACAATGTCCATGTAGTCATCAAGCAAGGGGAGAGTCTCCACGGGCCTCGCTGTATTTTTCCTGATTAATTGGTTTTTGGGAACCTGTTCCTGGGCGCACCATGGGATGTCCACCGTTGTATCCGCCCACCTCATCAGGACCTTGAACTCCACACTCGCCCCCTGAAACGGTTCCGACACTGAGCTTGCTCTCTCGGTCTCCTCCGCAAAGGAAAGCGCATCAGAGATATCTGAATGAGAAGCCACATGAGATAATGCCTCTTCAGGTGGCAGTGGTAGTCGGGGTGGCGGCTGGGGAAGACAGGGGGTTCCTCTCCTGTCAGAAGACGGGCCACCACAGTGTTCAGTATTTGTTATTGAGAGTCCAGCCTGTCCGCCAGCACCCCAACTGTTTTAATTAGAGACGCAATCCCTTCAGTCTCTTGTCTCCTGCAGCGCAGAGGGGTTCGCGGAGCAGAGCGTCTCGCCCTTGGGGATCTGTGTCTAGGAGAGCGTGTTCTCCTCCCAGGGGAGTGTTTGGGAGGAAGTGGAAATGGGGAAGCCAACTGCACTCTTGCTGAGGAGGCGTGAGATGAGGACGAGCGTCTCCGCCCTGGAGAAGCGCTCGCTCCGGTCCCTCGCGGAGCAGAGCCCACAGAGGAGTGGTGGGCGGAGCTTCTGCTGCAACGGCTGGCAGACAGGGAGTTTCTAGCCCTTCTACGGCGCGTTGACTCAGTAAAAAGGCGTGCTCCTTTCCTAGGCAACACACGCACAGATCGTGTTCATCATCTGAGGGCAGCTTGCCCTGGCATCCGGAACAGCGATGGAAAGCCCCTTTTGGCTTCATGCCTGTGAGAAGGTCCATCTCTAGATCGTCCATGTCCAGACCCTCCAAGTATATTGACAGCTCTCGTGGTAGAAGCACTTCACCAAACTCCTCCACTCTGATACTGTCCCCCTCGATAATGAAGTCGAGGTTGTCAATGTCGAGATCCGAGAGGTTGACACGGGCGTCGAGAGGTCGAGAGCGGGTTGACGTGAGCTTGTCGAGAGGTTGATGGTCGAGGAATCAATGAGGTTGGTTGATGTCAACAGGTCGAGTGATCTCGAGAGAAAGGTTGAGGGATCAATAAGGTTTTTTGATGTCGAGCAGCAGTGGCGAGGGATCGGTAGGTTGGTCGATTTTGAGCAGCAGGGTCGAGGGATTGACAAGGTTGATCGATGTCGACAGCAGGGTCAAGGGATCGACGTGACCGATGTTGAGCAGCAGGGGCGAGGGATCGGTGGGGTTGGTCGATGTCGACAAGGTCGAGGGATCGACAAGCTCAGTGTGTCAAGAGCTGTTTTTGGCATGTTGAGCGGGTTAAAATCCGCCGACAGAGGTCGAGATCCCAGGATAGAGCGGGCGGAACTAACCACGGGAGACTGCTCCGTGGAGTAGACTCCTTCTCTATCCTCTCCTACGCCACTTGAATCTGTAAAAAGAATAAAAATGGTACAGAAGGTAAAATTGTACAGTAGATCTCAGAGGAGGGACCGAAGCCGGCTCCAAGCAAGACTCCTAATGCACACTTACCTCAAAGAGAAGCTGAAAAAGTAAAGAAATCTGAGCTCCGAAGACAAGGTGAAAAGAATAATCAAGGATAATCCAATAGAATTCTGAGGAGTAGGGGAGCGCACTTCTCAAGCTTTAGGATCGCAAGTGAAACCGTCAGCACATTCACGGGCTGGTGAAAGAAGAAATGGCATGGAGCTGCGTCAGGAGGAGACTTTTCACAGAAACCGGGGGTGGGTCTCTCCTGACATCAGGGCCCCTATTGGGCAGCTTTGGTACATGCTTTCAATGATTGTGGTCAGCAATGGACGTGTTTGTTGAACACGAGGGCATTTTGTTTACCATTATCTCCTGTATCAAATGGAGATACACATTCATATTTAACACTCCGACAATTTAAAAACTTCATGAAGTTGGAAAAAGATAACTGTACATTCTCAAAAATAAAGAAATTGTGCTCACGGTCGATTGATACCACTGCTACACAATGTATATTAATCTACCAGTTTTAGTTATTTTACAAAATGTAAAAGCAGTAGATATTAAGTAAATATACGTTGAAAAAACTAAGGCACATTGGTAATGATTGAGTGCAAGTACAAACAAAACACAAAACAATATGGAAGGGTTACTAATGCAGCCAAATGAACAAACTTCTGCTTCTTGTATGTAATGGTAGGGCAATGGGAGAACCTGTGGGACATTGTTTTGAGGGTAGACTGTGATTTTAATGGGGTTTTTAAATGTACTTAAGCAATTTAATCCTCAAACTTAATGCGTGATGAAATGTGATTCATGCATTTTACTGCTCTGTAGCAATACTGCAACATTTAAATGATGTATTAATTGTGTGATGCACTTATTCTTTATTCTTTAATGTTGTGACATGCTTTGGCATGGTGTTCCACTATATACAATTAAGATTGATTGATTTAATTAGAATGAGGATTAAAGATTCTCATTGTCCAAAATAGGGACATATTTCAAAAAGGATTGAGCTAGTGATGTGCTATTACTATTGCTTGTATATATGTAAATTGCCAATAATCTGTGAGCAAAAAGGGAACCTGGTGGGTTCAAGGTGGGGGGAGGTTGGCAGTGGATGCACGTGACGGCAGGTGGGATGGTTCTATCTTTCCAGTTTTTAGATTTTTCTGTATTGGGGTTTGTTTTGTTGGCATGTTTGATTAATAACTTAAATTACAACAAAAAATAAATATAATTATTGGTAAAATAAATTAAAAAATGCTGTTTAGCCCCTGTAAAAACTTTTATATCTCTAATTTATCATTGGCACCCTTTGGCACTTAGCAAAGTATACAAACCAGACTTTGGCCACTCCATCCAAAAAAGGTGTAGGGTATAGGCATATTGCTCCCTTAGCCATTCTGAAACAACCTCCTTCATCTGAGGAGCTTGCGAGTCATTCTGTCAGATCACACAACACAACAACCAAAGTTTTTATACAAGGTATTTTTAATTAAACTTCAGGAGAACAAACACCTCTTTTTAGACAATTGAGAAAAGTATTACATACACAATTTTTTTTTTTTTACGGTCCAAACTAAAAGAAATCAGATGATTGGTTACATGTTCTATATTGACAACTACATGATTCTTTATCTTGTAGGCACACACATCAGTTACATGCACAAATAAAACAACAATATGGGCTATTTTAAAAGTAAACAACGGTTTGATAAACATGATCAGTAAAAGGTCATATAGATGTTGATGAAACTGACTAGCTTGCCGGCAGTTTTTCTACTCGGCTCATCCACTTCGGTGAACAGCTGTGCAAATTTCTCATATATGGCTTCTTTTTTGGCTCCAGCAAAATCTCATCTATGATTTTCTGGTCTTACCCAGGGGTGGCATGCAGGTGGGAGTAAGACAGTGCCTTGAGTAGCACAGGTTTCAGCCACGGTTTGTTCAGTCTTCTGTAAAACACCACGAAATAGAACTGAAAATAATAATTGTCTGGTTCAAACAGACAGCTGTGTCTTTACTGGCTGGGTTGATTCACTTCACAGCCCAGACAGACTTCTTTCAGGGATCGTTCAATGAGAGCATTCAGAATATACACCACTGGGGTTTTAACAAATCTGCTTACTTCGACCTGCACACCGGGCATAAATCCACCATCTTCATCACGTCCCGGGGCAGTTTGAAACCCATTGGATCGCTCAGTGGAGTGTGGGGTGCTCCTACAAAAAATAGGACAGTCCCCCTCCTGAGACAAGCCAGTGATAGACAGCGCCACAAAAGCAGTGCCCTCCAGGACCTTCTGAGCCTGTGGATCACAGAGACTAGCTTGGACAGTGGGCTGTTTCGTCCTGAGGTATCGGGGTTTGAGGTCTCGGAGGGTAGTCGCGGTCAGAGGGTTCAGGCGTGTATGGTGGATAGGACCAGGGGAGATCCCGGGATTGAACAGGTCTGTAGAGCCTGGTGATATCCACAGATTTCGGGGAATACATTCTCTTTAATTTTAAACCATGAAAGGGTTGTTGCACTTTTTATACTGTCTCTTCACTACGTCACGTCAGACCATCCACCACCCCCTCCAAACCCCAACAACCCATTTGCTTCTTCGTCATCGTTGTTGTCCTTCAAGGGGGAAATATAATCCATAATCCAACATATTCTCCTTTTAACAGAATCCAGTTCTGCACATTTTCTCAAGACATCAAAACCTGCATTCATATCGGTTATGACCTCTTTCAAGAACGGCCAGTCAGGGCCGTCAAACGTGATTTCAGTAGCTGTTTTTCTTGCTCCTCCTCAACCCTGTCAGGGGTGATCGGTCACATCTGGCAGTGTCCTTACAGATGAACCCATGCCCACAGGAGGTTCCAGTTAGAGTGAAAGAAGATGAGACATTACGTCCTCACAGGAAGAAGCCGATCGAGCGATTGAATCCCCAGTCACCATTGAAGGGAAACCGACAACAGCGTTTTTGGACTTCGGCAGTAACTGGCTCACAATTTGCTGGTTAGCTCCAAAGCCATGTATAACACAGACCTGCTCTCTCTTTCCTGTGTACATGGGGACATGCATCAGTATCCCATGGCTCCAGTCACAGTCCTCACTACCAGAGGGCCCTGCAAGATTCTGATTGGAGTGCTAGAGAACTTGCCATTTCCTCTTATCCTGGGGCAAGGCTTCCTGAAGTCCCAGGAACTGTGGAATGAGACACAGGAAGACACACCACTTTCCCCTGCAAGAATATGTAAGGTAATGTCTGCTGCACCATAACCTAGGTGGCATGACTGTCATGGTGAACTGACCGGGCGTAAGGGGACCCAGGCGCGGAGAGAGCATTATCCAGGCAGGGCGGTCGAGAGCCGGCAGACAGGTATAGCAAAGACAGTTCCGTAATCGTGGTCAGGAGAACAGGCAGAGGTTGAGTCACAGGGCAATGCAGGGAATCCAGAAACGTGGTCACAATCAGGCATGCAAAAAGGTCAGGTATCCAAGAAACAACACAACAGGAGATCTGAAAAACTGTGGTCAAGGGAAGGCAGAGGTCAAACACAATGTAGCATGGAAACAGGTACTTGGAAAGGCTTGGAAATTGAGGCAGGAGCAAACAATGACTTTGCTATGATCAGCTGGGTTTAAATGCACTGGGAGGTGAGTGAGGGAAATCAAGAACAAGTGCGAGATATAATTGAATAATGACATGAGATAGGTGAAGGGTGACATCAGGTGGTGAGCTGGGGAAGGTGCAGGCAGACATCATGACACTAGGCGACTATGAAGACGATGCTACGGAAAACCATAGAAACTGGGACCAGCTGCTACCATATGTACTATTCGCCATCAGGGAAGTGACATAAGCATCGACCGGATTCATCCCTTTCGAATTGTTATATGGACGTGGACCCTGTGGGCTTTTAGACCGTGTGAGACCTGGGAGGAGCAGCCTTGGAAGCACTTGGAAACACTGGAAGTAGATTAACTTATCGATCATCTTAAAAAAAAAAAAAAAGAATATCAAAGTTGTACAAGGATTTACACACACATCATAAAATACAGCATGAAACAATGCAGGGCAGAAAGTCTACAGTATCAGATGGCAAGACTCATACAAACTATAAATAAAACTAAAATGCCTTTAATAAACTGGGTCAAGGGCAAAATTCACTGGCGAGATGGGGGGGATGTGTGCCCTCCAATGTTAAAAGTAAGCGATTTTGTCCCCCCCAATATTTTAGCTTTGTGGGGAAATAGAATGACAGCGCATTCCACCCCCAGTTCGCTCCGACGATCTTCTAAGCCACATAGAGCAAAATTCCTAACTCCATTCCACCTTTTCTGACTCAAAATATACAGTGAGGGAAAAAAGTATTTGATCCCCTGCTGATTTTGTACGTTTGCCCACTGACAAAGAAATGATCAGTCTATAATTTTAAAGGTAGGTGTATTTTAACAGTGAGAGACAGAATAACAACAACAAAATCCAGAAAAACACATTTCAAAAAAGTTATAAATTGATTTGCATGTTAATGAGGGAAATAAGTATTTGATCCCCTATCAATCAGCAAGATTTCTGGCTCCCAGGTGTCTTTTATACAGGTAACGAGCTTAAAGGGAGTGCTCCTAATCTCAGCTCGTTACCTGTATAAAAGACACCTGTCCACAGAAGCAATCAATCAATCAGATTCCAAACTCTCCACCATGGCCAAGACCAAGGAGCTGTCCAAGGATGTCAGGGACAAGATTGTAGACCTACACAAGGCTGGAATGGGCTACAAGACCATCGCCAAGCAGCTTGGTGAGAAGGTGACAACAGTTGGTGCGATTATTCGCAAATGGAAGAAACACAAAATAACTGTCAGTCTCCCTCGGTCTGGGGCTCCATGCAAGATCTCACCTCGTGGAGTTTCAATGATCATGAGAACGGTGAGGAATCAACCCAGAACTACACGGGAGGATCTTGTTAATGATCTCAAGGCAGCTGGGACCATAGTCACCAAGAAAACAATTGGTAACAATACGCCGTGAAGGACTGAAATCCTGCAGCGCCGGCAAGGTCCCCCTGCTCAAGAAAGCACATGTACAGGCCCGTCTGAAGGTTGCCAATGAACATCTGAATGATTCAGAGGAGAACTGGGTGAAAGTGTTGTGGTCAGATGAGACCAAAATCGAGCTCTTTGGCGTGTTTTTCTGCTAAGGGGACAGGACAACTGCACCGCATCAAAGGGACAATGGATGGGGCCATGTACCATCAAATCTTGGGTGAGAACCTCCTTCCCTCAGCCAGGGCATTGAAAATGGGTCGTGGATGGGTATTCCAGCATGACAATGACCCAAAACACACAGCCAAGGCAACAAAGGAGTTGCTCAAGAAGAAGCACATTAAGGTCCTGGAGTGGCCTAGCCCGTCTCCAAACCTTAATCCCATAGAAAATCTGTGGAGGGAACTGAAGGTTCGAGTTGCAAAATGTCAGCCTCGAAACCTTAATGACTTGGAGAGGATCTGCAAAGAGGAGTGGGACAAAATCCCTCCTGAGATGTGTGCAAAACTGGTTGCCAACTACAAGAAACGTCTGACCTCTGTGATTGCCAACAAGGGTTTTGCCACCAAGTACTAAGTCGAAGGGGTCAAATACTTATTTCCCTCATTAACATGCAAATCAATGTATAACTTTTTTGAAATGCGTTTTTCTGCATTTTTTTGTTGTTATTCTGTCTCTCACTGTTAAAATACACCTACCATTAAAATTATAGACTGATCATTTCTTTGTCAGTGGGCAAACGTACAAAATCAGCAGGGGATCAAATACTTTTTTCCCCTCACTGTATGCTGTCATTAAATGCATGCCATGTTTTTCCCAACGCCTTGCTCCAACTACACACAAACAGACACACACACACACATCCACGGTCGAGGATCCATTAGAGGAGTTCAAAACTGAACAGACTGCAAACCTAAACCTTTTACAATTGCGTGTAGAATTTGATCTCAGAGGTGCATTAGTTAATGAACATTTTATGTTTTCTTGTCTTGTTGTCTGTTGGTGTAAAATTACATATTTTGTTTGAGCAGACATAGTAGCTATTTTAATTTTCTACAGCAAATTGCCTAGCAAGAACAACAACTTTTTCCTTTTTTTTTGCTAATTTAGTAGATTGACCCATCTGAGCATGTGGCAGGGGCAAGCAATATAGATGTTAGGGAGGAGACAGCATGTTCACGTCAGGGACAGGGCAGATGCTGAGGTAAGTCGTAAGGAACATAAAACTGTTCAGCTTATTTTCTAATGTGTTCCCTTGTCTATTTTGAATTGACCAAATTCATTATATAATTTAGTGTATATTAGACATCATGTAGCAAAACCTTTCTTTCAATATGCTATCTGTAAGTTATTTTTTCACTCCCAGTGGTAACTACTGTGTTGCATATAATACTATACAATATAATAATTTGTTAATTTGAATATAAAGGTTCAGGTTTCAAATCATTTCTGAACCTGAATGTAAATTGTAGGGAATTCGTTTTTTAAATTACTATCATTTATTATGATATACATGAATTAATGAGAGGGTGTGAAAATATTTCTATGCAACACATTGAAATAATTTATGACAATCACTCCATCCTCCTCTCCTGCCTCGCTGACCTTGGAATCTCTGGGACTGCTCTCACCTGGTTCACCTCCTACCTCAGTGATCGGACCTACCAAGTGAAATGGTGAGGTTCCTCATCCACCCCCCAACCTCTCCTCACAGGCGTACTCCAAGGCTCTGTCCTGGGTCCCCTCCTGTTCTCTTGCTACACTCGCTCCCTGGAAATCTAAGTATATCATATCATATGCTTTCACCTGATCTACAGCTGCAGTTGCATGTTCAAACATTTCTAATAAATTAGTAAGACATGATCTGCCTCGTCTAAACCCATGTTGACTATCTCCAAGAATACAAGTAATGCAGGTGAGACTGGTCTGTAATTTCCTGGCTCAGTTTTGTCCCCTTTCTTGTGGATTGGTATGACATTTGCCATCTTCCAGTCAGTTGGCACATCTCCTGTTCTAAGCCATTTGTAATATTTTAGTTAGCGGCTCATTAATAATTTCCATAATTTCTTAAAGTACTGTTGGAAATATACCATCTGGCCCAGGTGATTAGTTTGATTTTAATTCTGCTAGTCCCTTTAGTACCTGCTCTTCATTTATCCTGATTGCTTTTAGGGTTTGACTGGACTGATGGTTAACCTGTGGCATGTCCGTTTTTTTCTTTTGTAAAAACGTCTGTAAGATACTAATTTAGAACATTTGGTACATCTTCTTCATTTTCTAAGATACTTCCTATAAATGTTTAAACTGCTCACAGACACCTTGTAGTTTTTCTGTGGGAAAAATTTTCAGTTACTGTAATAGGAAAAACCTTAGTATACTGTATTTTCAAAATAGAAAACTTCCCAATAATAGTCTTCAAAGTGTGGACAGATAATATACCTTTTTAAAATGTTATCAAAAAGGGAGAACATCTTGCTCTGTTAACTATTACATTAGACACAGCCTTAAACAAATTAAAATTAAAATTCAACATTGTTTAGGGAGACTAAAAATAGACTTTATTGTTCAACATTGAAAGCCCATCTAAAGGACAGTTCGCACCAAAATGAAAATATTTACAGCAAATTAATCATACTAGAGTGTCATTACACTCTGCAGTAGGCTTTGATTTAGTATCATTGAAATGGGTTTGTATCCCTATGTTCATGTATATCATTGCAGCAAAGTTTATAATTATGGAAAATGAAAAGATACCCACACACTACCACTCCAGAGTAAAGAAAATAAGGTATTTGTTTAGCCTATGCCTCAATGTTTTCAAAAATATTCAATGTTTCGATGATAAGAGATCTTAAGAGATCTTCTAAATGAATTTGTCATAATTGGACTTATGCAGCCCATAGAAAAATTGTTCTAGAACTTTAAAATCAGGAAGGTTGCTCTAAAAATGAGCAGTATCAGCTTTTAAGAGAATCAATCATATGACATCTCCTGTACTTAAATTGATATATTTTGCATATTTTTCAACAATGGGTATTTTACACCAGACTAGAAACAGTGAAAAGAAAAAGGTTGGGGGAGAGAAAAGAAAGAAACGCATATAAACATTACCTCTTTATTTTGATAACAAAACAATGCAACCATTAACAGAAGATTTATAAAACAAAAGCGAAGAACAAAAATTACCTTGCTTTTCTCACCCGTTACATTTTTTTTTTTCTCGCACCAGTACTTTTAATAAAAGAAAATCCTCTCGAATCAGAAATTCGTAAGCACAGCCAAAACCTTTTTTTTCTGCTTTCCTACTTTAAACAAAACAAAAATACCTTGCATGGCTACAGAGCTGGGGAATTGAGAGATCTAGAAAGGCTCATCCAAAAAGCTGAAGTTATGACCAACATCACAAAGGAAGCAGGCAGCTGTGCTGAGAAATGCACAGGTCTACTACTTTCCTTTTGTACATTATGATTTGTTTTTGCCTTATTATTTACATTGTTTTTGAATGTTACATCTCAGAAAACCCCCTTGTCTGCTCTGACATCTAGGTCAGTACAGCTCCCACAACTGCCATGCGCAAGAGAGATGAAGCTTGGGCAGCTGGCTGATCTGTAACCATGTCTGAGTCTTGGTCTCTGTATCTGAAGGAGCCTGGGATATCCACTTGTCCTCGCCTCTCGTCCTAGGCTTGGCTGGGCTGACTCATGCCTTTATTTCAGGAGCAGTAGTGCAGTAGAGCGCATCCGAGTTCTCGGACACCAGTTCCTCTGTGAAACGAGACAAGGGCCATATGAAATACATCCATCCAAAAAGCTGGCAAAGCAAATGTTGATCTGATTCAGAGCAAAGCTATGACCCATGAATTCCTTATCTATGGGTTAAAATGGAAAGTCAAATCCCATTACACTTTGAGATGAACCGTACATGTATTTCTGTAAATACACTCAAGCTTTGTTCAACTTCCCAGGAGGTGAGAGATGCAGGAATCAATACTAGGCAATGAGACAACTTCCATATAGGGAAGGAATCCAATCAGACCCAACCTAACTTACAGTTTCAGCAGTACTTTTAAATTGACCTCACAATTATAGAAATGTTGGGGGAATACACACATTGATCAGCAAGACTGTGGACCAAGACTTACCAGGGAGAACACATTTCCACAAACCATAC
The DNA here is from genome assembly GCF_036373705.1 of Amia ocellicauda. Taxonomy (NCBI): domain Eukaryota; kingdom Metazoa; phylum Chordata; class Actinopteri; order Amiiformes; family Amiidae; genus Amia; species Amia ocellicauda. The sequence continues at coordinate 43,984,223 of NC_089854.1, read as the reverse complement.
GTTTTCCCAACAGCTGTTTGCCAAAGTCTCAAAGTGCCATCCTCAGAACCACTGGCATATAGTTCTCCATCAGGGCTAAATCGCACACAATGCACTGGGCCGAAGTGACCCTTATAAGACTCTGAAAGAAAAGCAGAGGATTCATTATTGGGTTTTAAAATCGGGTCCCACAAAGCCAGGAGCCTTGCAGATTGATGCAACACTCTCCATCTCTCAATGGAAGACAAAGGCACGTTGCAGTTATCCATGCAGAAACGTTCATGGCCGTACAGAAGGAATGCTCCTGTGAAAATGCAATTGCTTTTAAAACACTGAATCGGTACCAAACCAAAGTATCTGAGCTGTGCACAAGTTGACCTGAGACACGGAACTCATCTGGAGCGGTTTGCAGATTTTATTTTTTCAGTTTGCAGATTTTCAAGTTAATAAAGTGGCTACCAAAAGAAAGCAACTGTGCATCTTTTGACCTGACTTGTCGTCGAGAAGGGGGCATGTTCAGTCTTACCCAACTCTTCTTTAGTATTATAGTCGAATTTGTAGAGCTTGAAATCATCACCAGCAGCCACCAAGAAATCCTTATCAGGATGCAGAGATGCGGAGTTAATTGAAGCTGGGGCATCAACTGTCTTGATTAAGTCAAGGCTGTAGAAAAGAGGTAAGAAAACAAACAACTTGTGAGATCGTATCTGAGAATTTACAAAAATATAATGGTTACAATGACTTTAGACACTTCACAATTTGCAATATTGTATTTTATAATGAAAACTTCAGTACACTGCTTAAAGCATTTTCTAAATCTTATTTTAAAATTAAAAATTACAACCTCAATAGAGGATTTCGAATCACATTTTCCAGAACTCTCACCTCAGTGCATTGTAGAATCCAATTGTTTTCCCGTAAGTGATGACGAGAACTTCGCCATCGGGAATGTACTCCATGCTGCTGACGGAGCTGTCAAAAGGCATCGACTTCACTACTTCCATACTAGTTCTATCCCACAAGCTGAAAGGCAAAAAGACAAGAAGGCAACAATTAATCAAGTTAAAATAGATCTACAAAAAAAATCCAAATTATAATACTAATGTTTGCTTGAATGTTTCACCCAAAGCAACTCAGACAGGGTACCCATTTATACAGGAGCTGAAGCAATCCAGTTAGTGTACCTTTCTCAAGGGCAAAACAGTGGTGTTTTACTGGGGAAATGGAACTACAAACCACAAGTTGCAAGTATGGAGCCCTAACACTACAACAGTAAAGATCTGCTCTAGTCAATTGTCTCCAACTGGTATAAATGCATATATAAAGGTTTATTATTTATGTATTTATTATTATGCCCTTTTAATCCATATAAATCAGTTTTTAGGTTTAATTACATGCATGTTTTGATTAGCTTTTACTATTGTACATTATACAATAAGTATAATTGCCTCATTTACACAATATTGTTTGTGGTTATTCATTATTGCCCATAAATATGGACATTATATTTTTAATTTTACTTTGGCACTGTAAAACAAATGTTAATGAATGTTAAAATTGTTATCAATTTAAATTGACAGAGATGTTCAATAATATATCTTGCAATAAAAATTAAGAAATACAATAATTATTTCACTATGATACACTGTGTGATGATAATGTTGTGTAATCAGTGACTTTAAACAGTGCAGTGCTTCCAAGTATGAGTGAAACTGAAACATCAGCTCTAGAGTATACTTTCAACATTCAATCTTTTTATGAAGTTTCTCAGTAAGGTGCATGCTTTGCTGAGATTTTGCTCTGGATGAACAGCCACCCTCCAAGGTCCAAAGAAAAGAGAAAAGACCAACTACCTACCGCACTGTCTTGTCATCAGCGGCTGACAGAATCTGCTTGTCATCATTGCACCACAGAGCTTTCTTGATGGCCGAGGTGTGGCCAGTGATCTCCTGAGGTTCTGCAGAGAAATGCAAACCAATGACTCAAAACCACTCTCCACCACATGCAGTGCACTGAATGGATTAGTTCACTGGACATGCACTGCTTCCCTCTCAATTACTCGAATGATCCTAATGATTAACCAATCCAAAAATTGTGAATGCAGGCATACATGGTAAAGCAACCAGCTCGAGCTGGAGTGATCGTTTAGGAGTCAGCTACAGTAAATAAATACCTATGTGCATAATTAGCATTTGCTTCAGGATGTTTTAAGGAGAAGACACATCTCCTCCCCTGCCACATTACAATGCATCATTAATGTGCCCATCTGTCAGCAAGGACTACAATCGTTCTTGCAGTTTCCCAGATTAAGGAATATTAACAGGGACCCTGCACATGTACTTCATTGATTAGAGGACCCACCTGCTTCAGGCTTGCCCAGGTCATAAATGCGTAAAATTTTATCTTGTCCCCCAGTTAAAAGGTTATTACTGTCCTGCAAAACAAGAAGATTGGGATTATTGTATATTAAAAAAAAAAAAAGACAGGTTTGTTTAATTCTGATATTATCATCATTAAAAAAAGCTAAAATAAACGTAAGTATATTTTTCTTTCTTTCTTTCTTTCAATATTTTCAAATTCGAAAAACACAGAGCTTTGGTAAAGACCCAACTCAGTTCATACATTACAGTTCACCAACGCAAATCAACTTAATTTTCATCAATGCGGATAAGGTTTTGGTTTTAAGTACTTCTAAGTGTAGCAATCTGGTCTTGTGCAATTTATACATCTCTCAATATTCTTGTACAGATTTATCTTGGCTTAAAACATATGGTGTTCTTTTAAGGCAGATCAGTTACTCAGTGGTACTTAAAATATCAGGAATCTAAAAAGGGAAACAATAATAAATAAATAAAATCTTATATTCAACTAAATGCTGAACCATTGCTAAGAAATATGACTGTAATGAAATCAGTCAGTCAAAGGCTGAGTCTATAGGGGAAAATATAGAGAAAAGAAAACCATACCTGAGTGAAGTTCACAGACTTGACAATGTGCTTATGGGCTAGAGTAAGGATTTCATCCCCTGTTACTGCATCCCACACTTTGCTAGAAAATAAATAAAGGTCACTCCATAAATTAAAAGTCTGAGTCATTCTCTTCCTATTAAAATAATTATCCTGTTCATAATAAATCTATTATATGCAATTGGGAAAAATGTTAAACTCCCATAGTGAAGGTTGAGAGAAAATAAAAATCAGATGAAGCCTTCCTTAAGACTGGTGGACTTTCCATTCTGCAATGAAACATTTTGTGGGAGGTACATAAGGCAAACTGACCGACTTGTTCTGGTTAACAATGCAAAATCATCATGTAGGTGCCACTACTTTGCACTGCTCCAATACAATTTACTATATTGGAAAATCACTCAATCATTCAGTCTCCATTTTTATCATATTACTCTATCTTAGTATCATGCTTGCTTTTCTCTTTTACCCTGTGTTGTAACTTAAAACCATATAGGCTATATAGGACTACAGTCCAGATTAAAACCATTGTTAATAATGGAATTTCACCAAAATGGGAAGTTTAACAGTAAGCATGGGTCTACCACTCTAATGAAAGGAGAGAAACTGGGATTCATTTCCTAATCAAATCTTTATACTACATAACCCCCTACATAACACTGTCACACACCTTTTCATATAACTGAAGACATACTGTATGCATAGACAACCTGTTTCTCCAATGAGTTAACGCAAAAAAAAAAAACCTGACTACCCTTCTCTAGGAGAAATAATTTAAAATGGATCTAGACTAAAGGTCGGCCGATTAAATCGGACCCACTAACAGCTTTTTGAAACTATCTGCAATCTGCAAAAATGAACGCCGATAATGGCCGATAGTTTTTTGGGGTTGTACGCATTAAGATCCTTGTTATAGGGGATTAACACAGCCTCTATTGATGAAATGAAAACCATCACTGACTCCCTCATGGAGTTTATTGTCACATGTGACTTGGCTCAGTGCGCAGACACTGCTTGGCTGGAACTTCAAATTGATGCTCACTTAAATGAAAGAAGAGGTACGCATACAAGTTGTCAATAAACATTGTCATGACACAGTCAAACATTGAAAACAAACAATAAAATGGAAGGTACTTTGTTTACTGCCAGAGTCATATTATAAATAGCTACTTAGCACTTATATCCTGAAAACCCGCACCCGCAGACATTTTAGAGCTTTCAGACAGCAAAATGTATTACCACCGGATTATTTTTCCTACCGAAGAAATACTCTATTTCCAAGGGGATTATATCATTTGATGGGGAAGTACAATAAATATTATTTATGTCCGGTAAGTTGTGAAGAACTTTTTTTTTTTTAAGTTATTGTACACTCAGAGCAGTGTGGGCATTTAAATTAGGGCATTACAGTTTTTTACATTTGGATCTTTTCTCATTTTTAGAGTTATTTGCAGAAGTCTTTTATGCAATCTATCGATTAAAAAGGGAAACATTTTAAAAATTGTCCGATAAATCGGATATCGGCTTTTCCCCACACCCTAATTCTTGTTATCGGTATCGGTTTTGAAAATCCACTATTGATCGACCTCTACAAAATTGACAATCGTGAAAGTCTGACATAACAATTGAGCAGACTGCAATAGAAGCTCTGGCTTAGACGAGACCACCACCACTGACTACAGGAGCTACAGTATGTGTACAAAAGTCAGAACAAGCAATTGCAGGGTGGTTAACACCACCGTCTGCGCACTCTGGATACAAATAAAATAAAGGTTCTCAAACTGTGTAATCAGATCTGTTGCTGTGCGAGGCAAAAAAAAAAAAAACATAGAATCAAACTGAACAAGACAAGGATATTCTGAGTATGAATATTTTCATGTCTTCCTCTTGTAGAATCTCAACAGTTCCTCTTGTGCTGCTGCAGAGCTGGTCAGATACTCACGCTGAGAAATCAGCAGCTGCAGTGGCCGCTTTAGTGGCTTCTTTGTTCAAGGTGGCCCCCCAGACAGCACCCTTGTGACCCAGAAACGTTCCAATCCAGTCCCCTGTGTCGCCCTGGCGCAACATAGGTTTGCCATCTAGTTAAGTAAAGATTAAGTAAATGCAAAATGCAGACACGCATCAATAATAATACAAATCAAAAATCAGTATGGATTAAAAACTAATATACTGAGCACCCTTCCCTTTCGGAATAAGAATATTTTGGATACTTACCAACATTGTAAGTAAAAGCAATATGTAGTTACTATAATATATAGATTTTCACTCTCTCTCTAATCTTCACCCACTCTGTGAGGAAGAATTTGACATTTACACCTTCAAAACCAAAAACATGCCATTATTGCAACTGACTTCAGTTTTATGGTGAGACATTATTACTGTCAAAACATGAACGGCATAAAGATCCTATCAAGACAGGTGATGTGCTAACCTCACAAGACAAGGGATTTTTCACATTGCATGTTCACTGATAACCCATTAACACTGAAAAACCCAATCGGGGATGGATAATAGTACAAATACGAATGCAGTGTTCATATATAAATATAAATAAAATACATACCTTTACAAGCACTTATCAGGAAATATCCGTAAGGGGTTATTCCACTGAATGCCAAGTCAACCACAGGCCTGGTGTGCCCAGAGCAAGTAAGCGGTGTTTGCCTCATAGCCATAATGGTCTCTATAAATTATAGACAAAACTAACACAGAAGCAGGACACAAAAACTAAGAAAACAAAACACGAAAATAAAGAGAAAGAGAGGGAGACCGAGCAGAAAGACCCGAGACCTCAAACAAATACAGGAAAGAGGAAAAGCGACAGAGAAGAATTGTTACACGCCGATTTTGAATTTCGTAAGAAGCGACACCTCCCTGGCTTAGGCTGACTACCACTCACCGATACGCTTTACAAGGCTTTTAGCAACGGGAGAGGAGCTAGCTGAAGGGGACAGGGGCTCTCGGTTCCTGGGACTGAGATAAAAAGATTCGCCTTGCGGACAACGCCGTGCCGCCGGCTACACTATGCAACTGGTGCGGCAGGAGAGCTGGAAATAGATGGGCGCAAGAGCAAATTAACCGGATGTAGAATAGAAGAAACAATGACGCATGGATGCCTAAACCGGAAGGGAACTGCAGAGTCCGTGTGGAAACAAACACCATCGGTGTTACAACATAAGTGCTCTATATTGGAGGAGTTACCCCTACCTCTGTTTATTTGCGTTGTTTTACGGCCAGTTTGCAAAATGTACAGTTTCGTCGTCATTTTGTATTATTATGTTTTGTTTTTACTTCTGCTTACTGAATGAGCCTCGACTTCAGGTTTTCCATTTGTTCAGTGTACGGGAACAATTATTCTGCACGGATACTGGTATTTCTGGGACTGGTGGTAGCAATGGGACATTAGGCTGCCTTTAAAACAAACCCAATATATATGAATTAATAACGTCGCCAATGTTCTAATCATATTGTAAAATTAGTCATTGATGCATACTAATGCAACAGTGGCTTTGGATTTTTGTAATGTATTACATGTTTGGGGGACAGCTTAGCGTCTCATTGCTAGGTTAAGTGGGCTATTTAAGATCACTATTAACTTTATTATTTGTTTAACACTACTCACAAAGCTACAGTAGTACCAGGATATTTAGTTGTACTGCAAGATTGTTAATGAATAATATCCTCTGATCTGCGACACTCTGAGCAAGAGACACTTCAGAAGATCTGGGCAGAACCGCATGAATCTAACTGTGTTACAGTAGCCTATTGCATAATCAAACGTCTGATGTCTCATATGGGAAGATGTCTTGGCAGCTGTACAACTAGCTTAATGTACACACGTATTGTTATTGGTGAATTGATCGGATAACATATACATGATTTAACTCTAATGGCACACATTCCTGCCAGAGGTTTCACATTCCCATCCAAAGTAGGCTCCTGTACCATGCCTGAGGAATGACGTCAGACCCTCCCGTCGGCAGGGCTGGGCAACGCCTCGTCCGACGCCGTGACTCATCGCGGACCACAATGCAACGCGAGGAAATTTAATAGAGAGCTGGAATTTTCTCCGAAGCAGTTACACAGAGAAAAGAGCGTACAGCGCACTGCACTGAAACACGTTTCTGCTTTATCCACTGTGAAAAACAAAACAACAACAAAAAAACCTAACAACAAACCAGTAAGAAAAAAAAAGAAAAAAATCTTAGTTTTACAATGGCTGACTACATCCACGTCCCTGCCGGAGCCCCCGCCGTGCACAAATTAGATGTCACTGTAGACGAGCAAGATTTCAGAACAGGATCATTGAAATTGATCCAGAGGCTGAGACCCCATTGGAAACCATCAGAGGTCAAAATGAAGGTATCTTTTTTTTTTTTTTGTATCCTTCATACTCGGCGGAAGTGCAATTTAAACCGAGGTTTCTAATGCACGGACGGGTTTCAAGAAACGATTGTCACGCAGTGCATTAAAACGGGAAAGTTATTCCTTGCAGCGCTTTTGCAGCGCTTTTGCAGCCGACGTCAGCGGCAGATCGGAAGGCCAGGAGGGCCCGATACATCAGGAATAGACGACACGGCTCCGTACCTGGTTCATGTATAGCACGTCATTAGGAAAAAAAACCCGCACTGTCCATTGTGTCGCAGTAATCATATATTTTGCTCATTGTATTCATTCGTATTGTATTTTGAATCCCCAATCTGCAGTGGATTTTAGTAAATATAACCTGCTGCCACGATAGGATATTGAAACGGTTATTCAATTATTACTATGTTCTATTTTAAAATGGCTCCGTTTGTTTTTTGTGATTGAAGTATTTCAGACTTGGTTTTCGCGACGGTGTATCTTTTTTGAGGACAAGATGAAGTCTATACAGACACGCACAAAGAAATCTATTCACACACCCATCGGTATAGATCATATTTTGGGAAATGCTGACACAGTGTCTTATAAAGATAGTCTCCATGTCCAGTTAATTTCCATTCAGGTTTATATAGCCATAATGCACCTGCATTTATGCAGACTATTGCAAGGTCTGAGGTTCTGGATAATTTGGGTCTGTCCTTGAAATATTGTTGGCTAAACCTTGTTTTATTAATTGATCACGAGCAATTTACTATTTTATCCTCCTCCTTTGTATTCACAGTAATTTATGATAAACATGTCACTATTTTGATTGTTTTATGATCGACATACAATCATAAATTATATGGCAGTAGTTCTATCAGTGGTCGCATTCTTGTAACGCAGATTATCGCAGTTCTGCGCAGATCTGCAGAATTGCACGATCCCATTGGCGGAGCAGCGCTGAACCGCGCAAATGTGCGCTACATCAATGCGACTTTTTGTTTTCTTCCTTTCTAGAAAGTGGTTTCTAGTAGAGACATTTGCCTTCGAATCAAAATGTCTTAAATCTTTCCAATTTATGACTATATGAATAAAACAGAAATGATACACACACAATGGGAATAGCCTAACATTATTAATATTGTGACCCAATAACAATGTGCTGCTATTTTATTTTGTTTTATGGAAAATATCTCATACCTGCTACACCAGGGAAGAATTGAAGGAGGATAAGTAAAACCCATATCCAAACTTCAGTTGTGTGATGGCAACATCTCCATCTGAGCAATTCTTAAACCAGATACTTGGTTTACAGTCTTTAAAATTGTTATTTAATGTATCAAGTATTACTTTTGTATTGCCAATTAAAAGAAAACTAAATAAATTATATATATTTAAAATAAAATACATCACCAGCTGTATAACACAATAACATTTTTGTCTTATCATCTGACTTCAAGGTCTGCCAGAAATTATGAACTTCAGACTAAATAATTGTTTTAATTAGACTTTCACAGTATTTTGTGCTGTTTAGTAACCTCACTATCCCAACCAATGCATTACATTGCATAGTTTCTTGAGGTCAATGTGTTTCAAAAGGACCTTACAACATGATTGAATGTACACATTAAAAGAATTCTTAAGCACAACTTCCTAAAATGTCCCACTGGAAAACACTAATCTTTGTTTGGTATATGTTCCTTGTATTACTATAGTGAAACATGGATTAATATTGTTTGTATGAATTCAAACTGGCCCTTCTTTGCATTCCAAGCAAAGCTAACATTCTTCTTCCAGAAAAGCAGAATGGAGCTTGCATCCCTTTCCTAGTGTAGGCTATTTTTTCCATTAGTTATTTGAACAAGGTGTTCAGGCATAGCTGTTATTTAATCTAGCAACACCAAAAACAGCCTGTTTGTATTTCATCCTGGGTGGAGAATCAATTATGGGCTTACTCCCATTTTGCAAATGTATTTTCTTTACAACTTTTGAACCACTTTATATCATGTAGATAACTTTATGTGCATAATGAGGTATTTTGGCAAGACGTAAGATATCTCTCCTATGGTACGTGTTACAATTCTTTGTCTTTATTTATGACTCATTATTATTATTATTATTATTTCTTTGCATATGCCCTTATCCAGGGCGACTTACAACATAAGTATTGCAAGTCGCCCATGATAAAAATATCTTCAGGGCAAAGTAATTAAAAAACCCTTTCATCTTTGTTTTAGTTTTACCTTGCTCTTGTTTATCTAAGTCTTGTTTTTGTAAATGTGACTTTCAACTTGATGAACAAACACCCCATAAAGGAACAGTTCATATTTCCCAGTTCTGTAACCTCACATTCTGAACTGCAAATCACATGTGTTCTGCATGAATTCCTGACCCTCGGGAGCTGTTGTGACATGAACTACTTTATTCCCAGAAATAGTTACCAAAAACATCCTTGAGATGATGAATGCAGGAATTTATGTTTGAAAAGCAAATTGCAGCAAAGTAGTGGTTTGAAAGTAATTCAGAAGAACTATATGGGTTAACGTGTGCATCATAGAAGCACTCAAAATACATTTAAGGTATGAAAGAAGGATGTGTAACTTCTTAGCAATGCCTTCTTAGATGTTTCAAATGACAACGAAGACTCTGGTGAAGTTACTAGTCTTTACAGGGAGGAACAGAGGGTGTCTGATTGTGTAATAACTTGGATCTCCACTGTACATCAGCCTAGGTGCCCTTAACAAAGAGTTAATAACTTCTGATACTTTTTCTGTTGAGTTGAAAAACTGCTTGCATGTACTTTGGAAATGCCACCCCTTCCTGTTCTTGTAGAGCTGCTTCCTATTTTTTTCTGCATTTGAAACCATTTTGATTTCTAACAGTGCAACCCTTTTTCTGTCAACTCTCTAATCCACATGTCTGTGAGCAGCACTATTGTCCTTGGACTATTAATAGATGTGTGTTGACCCACTTAACACTCCCCACAATTTCCAATGTGATGTTTGCCGCATAATTCTCTAATTTACTGGATGGTAATTAATTAATGGTAATTAAGTTGGAAAAATATTTTGTACAATTACACAGTTCAGCTGCACCATACAGTTACAATCGTCCATTCATTTTTTTTAGGGTTCGGTAGGAATGACAATTAGTAGACTTAAACTGTTTGAGAAATAGTTATATTTGATACCCCAATATGGTTAATAATAATAAATACATATTTATAGACATTGACCACTACTCTTTAAGTTTACAATTGTTTATCCCAAATCGGAAAACAACACTGTCAATTGTGGTAAATGTAGTAGTGTGTTTCTCTGATGTCTTCATCTCAAGTAGGCTACATGAGGAATTCAGTACTTTTCCCATCTGACAAATAAACAACTTTCACAATGATGTCATAGTAGCGGCTTCCCAATTCCACATAATCTCATATAGATAGATGCATCTGCCTCTTACTTGCAGCTTGATACCACTTTCTCATGGCGCTTCATTCATCAATGATTAAAAATCTGCACGTTCGGCAAATGCTTGAAATGGTTGGCATGAGCCTAATAAAATTCCTGAAAATCCTTTGGTCCTTGTTCAATTGCAAATTGTACTGCAGATTAGAAGTGGAATGTTAGCCCTCTCAGTTTATTTTCAGTTGTACATGTAATGGATAGATGTGGCATGTGGCATCTATGGTCATGCTTTAAATTTGACACTAACACATGTAGCAAAAACAAAGTAAACCATTTGGAGAGATGATTCAAATAATTTATGCATATATAAACACATTCACGTCTATAACAATTTGCATGCTGCATCCCCAATGTGAGATTGAGGTGCTGTTGTACGGCCTTGAGGGAAGTCTAGGTAATGGCTCTTAACACCTCCTGTGGAGTAGTGTTGTGTTAAGGCGATCTTATCTGTAATATTTCCTTGTATTGCATATAAAGATAGCCTCCATGTACAGTTCATTACCATTTAGTTTTATATAGCAATAAGCTGCACCTGCATTTGTCCAGACTCTTCATGGTCTGAACCGGTCTGGTAAGGTTCTGGCTAACTTCTGTGTCTATCCTGGTATTTGCTAAACCTTGTTTTTTTCCCTGATTGACTATTGCATGCGTAATTAACTATTTTCTCCTCCTGTTTTGCAACCACATAGTAATATATGATAAACATGTCAGTATGTTTGGGATGCAATTCAAAATCGTGTTTTCTGTAATCGCTTTATGATTTTTAGCTTTCTGCTTTTCATTTTTTTTAAATCATTACACAGTGCCTGTATGAATATTTTACCCCACTAATTTGGGATGGGTAATATCCAGACCACCCGGCTGTCCACTAGAGCCCTGGGTTTAGCACTTGGCAGGGATGAAGATGAAGGTTGAACAGCAGTCTGCTATTTGTCTTCACTCTGCAATGCCACATACATTAAAGTATTGTAAGGTGGGCTGATGCAGCTCTCACCTGATACACTACATGTTTACAGGCTCCTGGCCAGTCACATGGGTTGCTGTTGTGTGGCATTATAAAGAAATCCTTACCCCTACTTCCAGTTAAGTGACACCCCATGTTTGAATCCTGGTCAGTCTGCCAGGACATTACCCAGATGTTTCCTTTTTTCTTTTGTACCCTCAAGTGGCATCATTACATCACTGTTTAATAAGTAGGTCTATAAATTACTTCAGTCAAAATGTCTGTAGTGTTTACCAATTGTTAGTGTGAAGATTTACTTTCCTCATACCTAACACATCCCATTATCGTCAATCCTTTGATTATACTATCTTGAAAACCAGCTTTTGTAAATATTGATCTGATACCAGTTTTTCTATTGTACAGTGCCGCAGGGAACGCCAAGATATTTTGTTTAAGTAAATAAGGCAAATTTGTTCAAAGAGTTAGTGTTTCTAGGGAGGTTCAAACCCACTTGTATAGAATTATATATATATATTTAAGGCCTTCCCAAGATATTTCCACTTGCTTCGATCTATAGCTTTTCTTTTCCATGTTCCATGTCATGCCTTCAAAGTTTAATATTTAATCTCCCCATATTTTATGTGGTTTTCTAGTTTTGTTTAATCTCTTGGTACTCATGCAATAGCTTTCTTTATCTAACTTTGATCTGTTCTTCTTGCAATGTGTCCAGCCCATTGCCATTTTAACATTTTCACTCTTTTAATTATGTCATATATTTTAGATTGTTTTCAAATTCATTCATTTATTTTTCGATCTCTTGTTATTCCAAGCATATATCTTTCCATACTTCTTTGTGTCATTCACAGTTTCTGTAATATGCATTTAGTCACAAGCCGTGATAAATAATGTAGGCTATTTGCAAACTGCATGGGTTTAAAATGCAGTAATGCAATAATATTGGGAAATGGGAAAAACAATAATTCTCTATCTCTTCAGCTCTTCTTGATTGCACTCTATACACCCCAAATACAGAAAGGAGGGTGAGGGTGGACCTTCTTATTGCATTATTATTTTTAACAGATGACTTTGCAAACTGCCTTAGTGTGAAGACAATGCTCAGTTTCAAACGTGAAGTTATGCAGCATATGGAGTTACGGCTTGCAGGCCCTGGAGGACAAGTTCTGCACCACTAACCTAACAAATCGTAAAAACCGTTCTTGTGGAAAACCATTTGGTATTTCATTACATGCACTAGTTTAAAACCCTCTTTCTCCATGTAGATCCTCAACTTATTTGCCATTGAAACAGGTTCACTGTTGAAATACAACTGGTTTAACCAGCAAATAGGAGTAAAAATGTATTGTGTAACAGTAGGTGATTTTTGTTTTTACTTTTTAAGGGTGTGCAGGTCTATAGTTCATCCAGTACTATCTTGCCATTGTTCTGAATAGAAAGGCTAAATTCCTATTGAGACAGTGCACATGCAAGCTTAGGTGCACATAACTTTTTTCCCTCTCTACCTGAAATAGGTCTACATATAGTAGTGTTGTACCTGAATCCAATCAAACTTTCTAAGTCGAAAGATTGGATTAAGTGTGTTACTCTGCTCTGCTGTATGTATGCACTGATAACATTTAAACAATCCCTTATAATCTCTTGGGAAGATTTACAGAACTCTATTGTTTCTTTTTTTCCCCCCCCAATATCACTTGCACAAATGCACAAAGGTTTCTAGGTCTTTTACTTCCACAAACAGTCTATCGTTGGTGGCCAAACCTGTTTCCCAGTGCCGTGATCCAGTAGGTTTCATAGCCTGCTATAAAATCATAAATCACTGAATACTTTAAAAACATGGATAGTATTGACATTAAAGTTGTGACTGGTTCTGATAAAAGATTAACCTAAAGCGCATATGACCAGGGTTGGCTGGCCCTTGTGTATTATTATATGTGTATAAATGTATATGTTTTTTCTTCTTCTTTTCCTTCTGTGCTGTGCCAGATGTTCACCGATGGCATCACAAACAAGCTCTTTGGCTGCTACGTGGGCGAGGCGATGGAGGACATGGTGCTGGTGAGGATCTACGGGCACAAAACTGAGCTGTTTGTGGATCGGGACAACGAGGTGAAGAGCTTCCGTGTGCTGCAGGCCCACAAGTGTGCGCCCCGGCTCTACTGCACCTTCAACAACGGCCTGTGCTACGAGTTCATGCAGGGCACCGCACTGGACCCCGAGCACATCCGACAATCACAGTTCTTCAGGTACTGGAATGGCATAATGTGGCCACCGAGTGTCACAGGAAGGGCAGCTGCAGTCCTTAAGGGTTCTAGTTTGTGTTAAGTACAGTATGCTTACTGCCTTGAAATACGTTAAGGCACTATGAACTACTTAGCTGTTTGGGTTTTCTGATGACTTCGTATTCAGTTATAAGTATGAATTCTTTATAGTGTTGCTCTGTTCTGCTGTTCTCAACTTATTTTTCTTCTCCTCCTCCCAAAGGCTTATCGCAAGACAGTTGGCGAAATACCATGCCATTCATGCTCACAATGGCTGGGTACCCAAGTCCAACTTGTGGCTGAAGATGGGGAAGTATTTTTCCCTCATTCCTACAGAGTTTGAGGACACGGCACTAAACCTGCGGTAAGCGATGATAACAGTATCTAAGAATAGCTTTTCACGTGTTGATGTAAAAGTCAAGGCTGGAACCTGGCATTACCGGAACAGATTACGTACTTTATTGCAGCCATTAAAAGCCTTCCTCTCTTATTGCCTGTTTTGAAAGTAACATGCTGGCAAAACAAACAAACAACAAAGAAATACTGATGAAGTTGCTGGGGCAAATGGCAATACAAAAATGTAATGTGGAAGCAGGTTTAAGAAAATGAATGTCGTCTTTGTCAACATTGAATCCTGATTTGACTGCACCCTGGGAGATAATGTAACAAGAACAGACTTTCTCCTTGATATTCCTTTTGAACATTGTGTTCCAAAGGTTCTCGTATAGCTGAAGGCCAAAGCATTTGAGGGAATAGCTCAACAATTTACATAATACTGCACTCATTTACTTGTTTTATTTTTCTCAAAGCCAGTACACTTAAACTATACTTTGTAGTACTCTTCTGAAGTATCCTGTACCTTATTTGTGTTTTTTGTTTTTATTCATAACCACGTCTTCAAGTTTGAAGTGTAAACCTGGGAAAATAATATTTTAACATTTATTTTAATAAGTCATAATTTTCCCACATTCTTTTACTTTCATGTGACAAGAAACTTACAAAATAGAAGTGCTTCATTTAAAACTCAAGTAAAACAGCATGCTCTATTATTTGCAGTAGTGTTGAATAAATAGGCTTCACCTAATTGCTACATTCCTGGTTGCATGTAATGTATTACTAACAAGTTGCATAATAAAAGGCAAGACGTAAATCCTTATCTGTTCCCAGGTGAGATACTTTTGAAGACTTTCCCAATTTGATAAATGAGTGGCTAATCTGCACAAAGTGGCTGTGGCTTTTCATAATGTATAACCCCTCTACTCCCCCTATTGTACCAACTAACCTTTTCAGAAACATGAAACGGTCTAACTTGTCTAGCTAGAACTAGTGAAAGTGTCAATAAAAGTTTTGTTTAAACCAATGATTTCTAGACAGTGATGCATTTGCATTTGGTGCCGGTCCATAGCATATGTTGTCCTACAACAAATCTCATCAGAATATTGAAAACATCAATCAAAATGCTTTACCTATATTGGTACTGCATGTGTGTATGTTTTAAATGCAATAAAATGTATGTTGGCTGTAGTGCATATTGTGACAGTTTGAGATATGGCCACATATGGCCAGGCCGCAGTTTGTGAACCACTGGTTTAAACTGATTTCAGCGTTTAATGTTAGAAAACAAGTTGAATGTATTGCCTCATTTCTAAAATCTTCCATAATATAAATTTGGATTTTAATGTCAGATGTCAGGGACCACAGTTGCTTCTGATTTTCAGTCCAACTTGAGCTCTCGCAATTATTTAATTAACCTTGTTTTAAGGTCTTTTACATTGGATGGACTGAAAGATTATTTTGATTCAAAATTCACTACCTGTATAGTTTTAATCCTGTAGAGAAGTGTTGAATTTATCAATTATGTCACCTGTGTTGGAACAAACGTTGAGTGCCCTGGTCTATGTGGAATGGAGAGATTGCCCATCTGTGCCTCACCAGTGTATTGACTTTCCACACAGATTCGAGCGGGAGGTGCCGAGCTCCAGAAAGCTGCAGGAGGAGATGGGGTGGATGAAAGAGAGTCTCTCAGATCTAGGTTCCCCTGTGGTCTTGTGCCACAATGACCTCTTGTGTAAGAACATCATCTTCAATGAGAACGGAAGTGAGTGTTGTTCATGCAACTTAAAATTATTGTTTTGTATGTTTTTTTAAAAGTGTTGTACAGTAGGTCATTCTACTTACTTATCATCTTTGCAGTGCCTGAGCTAGGTTTTTCTCTCTGAAGCAGAATTGTTTTGTCTTGGCTTCAGATATTAAGCATTACTACATGAGTGTTTTGGGTTTGTGGTTTTTCAGCTCGTCACCTTAATCTGGTAAGGCTAAACAACACATTCTATTTGCTGCATGCATGGTTACAGCTTTAACACTTAACCTGCCATTCTGATTCGGGCTATAGGAGACATTCACATTTTCTCCTGATTTGAGCCTCGCATATAATACATGCAAAGGTTGTTTGTTTTATGTGTATGAAACACTTATTGATTTTAATATCTTGGGAGATGTTAATCACTCCAGGATTCCCTTCTGAATCTTGGAAAAATACATTCCTACATCAGATTTTCCAATCCCAATATTGAACTACAATGCCTAATAGTCCCTGAAAATCACAGAAAACCACATTTTTTTACAGTACACATTTCTGAAAATCATCTAGGAGTTTTAGTACCATGATGCATACAGAGGGGGTGTACATCTTTATTCCTGCTCAACATTGATGCTGATAGTTTTGCAGAGCTCAAAGCTTCAGACAGCATTTGTGAGACTGCATTTAAGCAGCAGAATAAAAATTGTTGTTCAGTAACAAGGATAAGCCTTAACTATCATACTATAAAAAAGCTTCTGAGATATTGAAATCATTGAAATACCCCCACCTGGCAGGTTAAGTGTAAAGCATAATTTTAATACATATTGAATGCATTTGAATGTTTACTACTTTTGTGTGTCAGCAGGCTTAATTTTTTGAAGTAAAGTCTAAATCCTTCCCTTATCTGCAGTCAAGTCAAGCTTTAAAGATTTTGATTCAATTCATCCCAGAACACGATGTTAGCAGTTGTCTGGTACAAGACAATGCACTTTTCCTTTTCCCATTTTTTTTTATTATTATTTTTTACATGTTATTTTTGGCATTGTGAACTGCATTTTTGTGTGTGTAATGTGTATGATATACCTGTCTAACATATAAAAGTAATAATTTCTCAGGAGATATAATGTTTAAACATACACATTTCACAGTGCAGATCCTATCCTATGCACACTTGAGCTTAAAGATTTGCCATCCAAAGGGGAGAAAAGTCTGCCCCTACAGTAGCTCTCCTAGGGAGCACTTTCACAGCTCCTTCTGTCTAGATTTTCTCTCCTAGGATCGGCAGGAGAAAGCGGGAGTCCCGTGGGTCAGCTGGTAACTCCAGGTGCTGGAGTCTCCCTTCTAATACTGGGGAAAGTAGAACTGGCTTGTTCTATTAAATCATTATTTTAAGTTACATATTGCAACTGGACCGTGGAACTTGAAAACCTGGGATCCAAGAGCTTTTTAAGGCTGTCCAGGAGCAGGTCCAGTACTGCTGGTTTTGTCTCTATATTCAATAATTATTTAATAAGAGTCCAGTGTAGAGAATAAAAAAAAAAAAAAAGTTGTTAGCTTAAAATGATAAAAGGTACAAGAAAGGCATTCAATGTCGTTTTTTTGATAGAGGCTCCCATGTCAACCATTCATGTTTTGAGGTTTGGTCACTGTAATTTCAGTTAATGTTTCATTCTGTTAATTAGAGTAATGACAGGTATTCATATCGACTTTGGTAGAATTCTTCAGTTTAATGCCTTACTGTATTCACGCTCAAGAACACCAAACCCGCTGAGCCGGTTTCTACTTCTACTTATATTCTTCATAGGCTATTTAATTTCCGCTCAGTTTCATTAGGCACGTGAGCTGCTTCAACTAGCATAATTTACTTATTTTCATTATGCACCTTTAAGGTCTTGTGGTTACTGTAGGGAAACAAAATCTGACTCGTCAGTGTGTATATGTAATCATGCATATCTGTGTAATTTCTGCTATGGTCTACTTTGTCTCAGTAAAAGGCTTCCAAAAAGAGCCCTCTAACTTCTACCCAGACAAAGTAAACAAGCGCAGATGTGACAAATATCTGTCAATAAATGACAGTGATGACCATATTAATAGACAGACATATTTCCATATTTATAAATGGTTACATAATGCTCCCGCAGAACACATTGTTTTGCAAAGTATTTAAACAAATATTTTGTATCTAAAAAATATTTAAGAAATGTCCCTTCAAAATTACATTTTTGGGAGAAGTAATTAAATGTATGAATAATAGGTGTGTAGTATAAATAGTTTGTCACATGTAGGGCATTGTTTGTACAGTAGTTGCTCTTCAGGGAGATGGTTTCACATGACTTGAGCCTCAAATGTACACTAACTTTTATTCAGTTGCCAAGCCTCAATACTGCAGACATGGATTAGAACCGATTTTTTTCTAACACTTTGTGTTTGGTTCTAGATTGCTCTATCAAGATTAACCAGTGTAGTATCTCAACCTTAAATTTAAGTTCTGACACGGTCATGATTCACAGAAAATCCTTTTAAGGCATGGTGGGTAACCCTGGTTCCAGAGAGTCCCAGGGTCTTTTACCTGAGCTTGCAATTATTTGATTTGCTAAGCTGAACCAATTGAGCATTGTATCCAGGTTTTTAGTAGGTTGGGATATAAAGAGACATACAAAACATGGCAAGACTGGAACTCCAAGACCAGGTCCCTCTAACACCAGGGCTGCCCACCATTTTAAGATTTTATAATATTTTATAGTATTGTGCTTCAGATAGTAAATTTTTGGGTAATATAATTGATAACATATGTAGTATTGGAGTTATATAAAACAATTTAATCTTTCTGACAGATAAATGGAAAAGAAAATGTCCCACAATGATTTTAGTTTAAAGGCACAAAATGAGCACATTTGTATACAAAGGCCATTGTACTATTTTTGAACAATGTTTCTATAGTAGTGTTCTGACCTCCAGTAAGAAACAAAGTAGATGTATTCTAATATCAATGTAAAAATACTGTCCTAGAAGTGTTTTCACACAGACATGTATTGAATGTTACGGTCGAGGCATAGATGACTGTAGTGCTTCTCATTCAGAGTAAGCTGCACTTCGACAAAATGAATGGTCAGACACAGTAGCGTTTTGCATTTAGTGCTCGCAGTCATCTGATTGTGCAATACTGTAGTCAAATTGTATACAAATTAAAAAGGTACTTCACCTCAACAGCTGAGGCTTTTGCATCATAAAAAAATGGCGCTTCTATAAACACCTGTACTGTAAGTTAGAAAAGCCATTTTGATCTGCAGACCATATTCTGTCTGGGGATAATTTTTTTTAAAGCCCTGTATATTGTACTGTAGTTGGGGGAAACAAAAATGCACTTGTGAGTTTGCGGCTTGTGCAGGAGAGTGGAAATCCTGGTGCTAACCATGAAGTGTTGTTGAACAGCATTGTAAAGTGAATCTCTTGTTTTTTGAGATGAGCTTGCCGAATTCTCTCCGTCTGCTGCACATTAGGTTTGACTTTGCTGCCCCAGGGCAGCTTCGCCCTGCTGCTTTAGCGCACTGACTGGAGGTCTTTGGCACCACTTGTTCTTGTGCCTCCCCCCTAGGACAGCACGCTGCCCGGTAACCGCCTAATACGTATCTAATTGTTAGCTCCATTATACACACAATGTAACAATAGTGATAATGGGAAAGTGCTTCAAAGCATATTTTAAATCTTGTGCACAAAAAAACAAAAGTTTACAGAAAATTTACATTTTTTTTGTTAAATAGTGTAAAATATAAATGTAAAATACTACTAATAAATGCTAGTTAACTTGAAATAAAAGTTTTGGAAGGCACAATAGGAAACGTTAAAAAACATACTACAGAATTTTTTTTCTGAAAAAGGGAAAGGCTTTGTATTTTGATTTTATTATTGTGACTATTACTTCTACAACTTCTACTTGTCTACTATTTCTGATGTTCTTCGCAATATGCTGAGAGTGCACACACAGAAAACTGTAGTATTCACAATTTAACACAAGAGGGCAACCTTTACCATATATCATAACATAAAAAATTGCAGACCACCTGCTGGGACATTCATAAGTGCATTTCTTGTGTACTCATAACTAACATATGATATATGCCCTAATATTATTTATCTCCCACTACTGAAATGCTGATTTAAGTAAAGCAATTACATTACATACAAAGATAACATTTTTCATCTTAGTGGAGACGAGAAGTTGTTTTAAGAAATGAAACTTTAAAAAAAGTTAATGTGCTTTTCATCATACAAACATATACAATATTAGCAACAAACCGAAAACATTTATCCAGCATTCACATTGGTAGATAATGGTTTTGCATGTATTCCATTTGAAGGCTTCAGGTTTGCATTCATGTATGGTTATCTTAATGTCAAAATGCAAAGTCTTATCCCCAAACTATATAATTGCATGTGCACCCTTAACACAAACTCATTGAGTTTCTTGTGGGGAATAAAATACCTAGCACAGATTTTTTTTTTAAATGTCTGGGGCTTAAAGTTTGATCTTTCAATGTCCTATGCTAAATTATTTTTTATTTGTATGTCCTACATAGGTAATGTAAAGTTCATTGACTACGAATACACAGGCTACAATTACCAGGCTTATGACATTGGGAACCATTTCAATGAGTTTGCAGGTAAGCAAAAACCATCCATCTTAATGTATTGTAGCATCTCTTTTTCAGGTCACATCAGTATATTTTCTTATTTTGTCTTCACATCTTTTATGTGGCAGTCTTTTTTTATTCTCTTGACATCTGTACTAGAGCTTATTTTGTCTTTCTTTGATCCTTTCTTCTTGCATTGTGTCCACACCATTGCCATTTTAACATTTTCACTCTTTCAATATTGTCACATGCACTTGTTTGTTCTCAGATTCATTTATTTGTTTTTGTCGATCTCCTCGTTATTCTAAGCACCCACCTTTCTGTGCTTCTATGTGTTGTTTCCAGTTTCTATGTATATAACACTGGTACTCTGCATTGATCAAATACCTTATACATAGATATAGGTAATTGGTTAGATCTTTATTTTTCTCATTGCATTCATTTGTATTCCAAGTTCTGTTGCTGCTTAGACTTGTTATTTGAATATATAATATATATATAAACATTCTGAATCAGTCTATATTGCTTTCCTGATGCAATATGATATTTTAAATCAAATCAGAAAGACTAATCCGCTTCCCTTATTTAAATTTAAGTACTGTCAGATATTTTCTTGGATGTACTCTACTGTATGTTTTCTTTCAGGTATAAATGAAGTGGACTACAGCTGCTATCCAGACAAAAACCTGCAGATGCAATGGCTGAGAGCCTATCTTGAAGCTTTCAAAGAGTTCAAAGGCCAAGGCTCAGAGGTTTCAGACAAAGAAGTAGAGGTTCTGTATGTTCAAGTCAACCGTTTCGCTCTGGTGAGTTAGGCTGAGCACAAGGCAGGCTATAATAACCTTTAGGTTTCTGCAAAGGCTGGCTTTGATATCTCATATACTCTGTCATTACTTGTATCCACAACACCACTTGTTACCAGCATGCGGGAGGACTGTGTGATACGCATAACGGCATGCAACACATGTTTGCAATTTGTGTCCAGTAATCGTACAGCACTTACATGCAATGTGCACACAGTGGTGATTCGAGAAGTCTTTAATTGAGGCCACTAAGAAAGGGTCTTTTCTATTCTGAGTTTGGATGTTTCCATTTTCTTTTCTAATAGTAATGGCACTGGAATGGCATCACCCCTGTTTTTCTTTTTTTATTCTACTGATCTCTTTTAATCTTTCTATATTCTATATATACTCTGAGCACCACATTTCCATGAAGGCTACTGGTGTGTCTGAATGTTTTGTTAAACAAATTTCTTTTGATTGGCCATGCAAGTTTTTACCTGAGGGGAGTTCATCTTCCAGATTTAAATGAAACATGCAAACAATGTCCTGCAAGAAGCATGAATTTGCCAAATGTTAAAAAGATAATGGCAGATTGAAACTGAAACAATGGAGGAAACTGCAGGCTGGGAAAAAATCTGAGCTGGGAGAGTTGAAAATCTGCTTCCTCAGATCTCCCTATATTAGATAGTCTTTGCACCTAGTTTCATGTTAGTTTCATATCTGGCAGTGCCTGCTTTTGGTCACCTTTCATTATTGAATCTTTAAATCCTTTATTCTAGGTTTATATTTTACTGCTGAGAACAACTTTTTTCTTTTAGATATTGTCTAGATTTTTCGTGCATGATACATGACATTTTGTATGCATGCATTTTGTTCATTTTTAAAGGTTGACATTCCTGTTGAAGCTTTTTTTGTTTGGCTTAAAATAAATAAATTAATACCTTAAAGTGTCTGAAAACTTGCACAGTACTCACTTTGGAAACCCTGGTCATGTGTTACCAAAGACAGACCTGTCGGGAGAGGTTGGTTTCTGGAGTGCTTCAAATGCAATTAAAAAACTGGCAAAAATCAAAGCCGCGCCAATGAATAAATAAAACGCTACCCTATTATAGTATGCTATTCAGTTTCAAGCCTGGATGAGATGACTGGTACACCTGATACAGTGCTGGGTTATAACCAGTTATAATCTCCCACATTTCCATTGGATGTGCTGTGAAAAGAAAGGGCCCTCCCTAGAGTTTCTGAAATCGAAATGGAACCCATTGTCTTTGTTTCCATGGTGGCCTTGGCAAGAGACGACTAATACAAAGGCTTCTTGTTTGCACTTTCTTTGCACATTATCGGCATTCTCAAAAGATTCCCCATACTAAATTAAGTCAAGATGAAGGACAGCGTGCTTATTAAGAAGCAGTTTATTTTTATAAATTATATTTTGCACATGAAATGTATAGTGCTGCTTATTTCTCCCAGCACCATGCTGCATCACAAAGTTAAAGCACAGGCAGACGTGCACATCGCGCTATTACATTAGCCAGATGGGCCTTGCCTGGCCATTTTCTCCTCCTGATCCCGTGATAAAGGCAGAGAAAACCTGCATTCACTACACCTATTGTTCTCTGCTAATTGTCCTCGGAACATAAAGAGCAGCTTTGTTGAACACAGATGAAATCTGAGTGGTTATGGTTCACAAGAAGATACAGCGAACAAAGCTGTAGTTGAGGAAGACTTTCGGGGGGGGGGGGTAATATTTTAATCCAGTGAATGTTGATTTTAATTTACTTTATTTCAAGAACAAATTTGTTAGCTCACTTTATTGGCCTCAGCTTGAAACTGAGTTGTTGGTGTTCAGCGTGTTATAGGTCAGTTTTTCCTGCTGTGGAAAAAGTGCGCTCCTAGGCAAGTAGCTGGGAAAGATGATCGGTCGGTGGTTGGCAATGTGCATAATCTTTCAAGTGTTTCAGATGGCCCCTGAACAGAAGATTGCAGAGGATTTCAAAGCAAAAGGCTCACAGACACAGGAAGCCAGTGAGCCCCATAAATCGGGCTATTGTATTGTTTCTCTGTTTCTGCTTTCAATTATGACCGCTTTTAGACTGCTCTGCGGCAGCAGGTGGCTCCAGGGTTTAGCTTTCATCAGTCACATTTCCAGTGAAGTCAAGGGCCAGGGCAAAGTGTATGATATTAGGGTGAAGACTGGGGTGGGGAAAAAGTTTTAGCTTGATGGTATTTTAAAATCTTAACTGTGCCAGTCGCTTAGTTTTATTGGGTAAGCGCATAGCAATTGAAAATCCCCTTTAATCACCTTTTTATAATCTAATATGTATAAGTATAAAGAAACACAAAACCTTCCCATGGAAAGTACTCCTAGAGATCACAGTTACTGTGTCCTTGGGCCGCAGGAGCATTTACAGAGGGACTAGATTTTATTCCAGAGGTATTTGGTGCCAGTTTAATTTTCTTCCAATCTAGCTGACTGTTTGCACTGTTTTTCTAGGTTTCATGTGAATTGTATTTGTCAACTAACAATATGTCCCTGTACTGTTGTCTTATACAAATATTGTTGTGGCAGTGCTGCTGCGTGTGTTTTGTTGCCTTCTCGGTGAAGTCAGTATTACTTTGAAGTTATTAAACAAGGGTGACTCAAAGGCTAGTGCCTTGTGTCTGTTCTTTGATGTTCTTCTTAAAATTCACTATCTGCTGTTTTTCTTTTTTCTTTTCATTTTTTTTTCCTGAAGAATGGGTATTAGAAACTGCAACAATAATGTTTTATACAAGATACTAATTAAACGAAATTGATGCCTATACAATTTTCGTAAATTATAAATGTGGTATATCATTTCCATTTAATTAACGGTTTGGGCATTGTAATCCATTGTTTAGAACCTTCTTTTACTTGCAAATTAAGACCTCTTTCAAAAACGAAGACGACAAAGAAAAAAAAATCCTGCATTTTTGCCCTTGCAAAATAGAACAGGAGAAATTACTTTCAAAATAAAATACTTTAATCTTCTCTGCTGTTTTGAATGCACCTTGAAAGAAGCAGACCCTGCACAACAATATATATATATATATAATATATATACTGCAATTGTAAATATTTTAATTGAATGTAACAATGGCTTTGTTGTAGTATCTACACTTCATTTTCCCAACTAAAAGTAATTGAAACAGCAGAGAACATATTATACTTGGAATTTTAGAGCATAAAAAGACAATAGAAACAATAACAATAGCTGGCAGTGGATATGAAATGCAGTGCAGCGCTGGCTAAAGCCATGCCATTTATCCTATTATCTTCCAGCACAAGCGTGCTTCAGGTTGCCAGCTTCCTTGGATAAATATTCACAATCTTAGTTAGCTGATTATGGCAGAGTCAAGGAAATATTTACACTGATTGGCATGTTTCTTCTAACACAATACATAAACTTCCCTGCCAGTGTGTGCAGTTGACAATGCGATGCCCAGTAATGTGAATGATGTTAATCAAATCCAGCTGAGGACTTTGTGCAGTTCAAATTATTTTCCACCTGTAGTTTTTATTGCATGCTTTGTGGAACCCTAGAGGGTGCTATTGCCTGCGTTTTGAGATTCAGCTTCATTGCAAGTGTCAGAAGTGTCTGTTTAGAATGTTGAAAATTTGTAAAGTGATCGTAAATCTTAAAGCCAAGGCATGCAGTCTTATCTTGCAGTGCACATGCATAGCAGTTGCTTCTATTCAGAATAATTCATTCTAAATGTGTGTGTGTTGTGTGATGTGTATAGGGGGTGAAATGTTTTTCCCTATTTTTAACTTGTTATTGCTCTTAAACTAAAATATTTAACATATGAAAACATTTATTTAGCAGAATGTCTTTAAAAATGAAGCATAGAAGAATGAGCAAAACAGTCATCAAGATAAAGAGTATGGCAATCAGCTCTTCAAGTTCAAAGATGGTGGTGAGCTACAGAAACAGAAATGCAGTCCTTGACCTGAAATAGGGTAGTTATTTTTATGGCTGTCAAGTCAGGCACTGCATTACTGCTATGTGTAGATCACCACCATCTTTAACCTTGAAGAACTGATTGCCATATTTTGAATCCTGAAGACTTTTATGCTCATTCTTCTATGCTGAGAAGTATGTATGTGTTTATGTATGCATACAAGTATATGCATATAGTTATATAAAATATGTATGTATATGCATTTAAGTGACTTTAAACTTGTATTCCCATAAAGAGCAACAGGTTTAAATCACATGAAATGAAACCTTTCACAAGCAAAGCAAACTCTTCCTAAAATGGGCTTATTTTCACACTGCTCTTTCCTGGTGAAGTAATCTGATAATGTTGTAATTTGGTCACCATCATAATTGAAATATTACTACTATTTTCTTACAAGTACCATGACCTTAATTATACACACTTCTGCACTGATGTTCTTTTGACCTAAAGATCTCAAAGGAGCTATTGTTTGGGTCAAATTTTTAGTTTAGTCTACTTGTAGGATGATGGTGATTTGCGTTAATTAGAAACAGGCTCGATTGCCCATAATTATAGCTACCATACCAAACACTTGGTCACTGTTGAATGCTCCTCCCTTCAGACAGTTCATTACTGAATCCATAGTTCACATTTACAAGGATCCTTAATGCCTTTTTCCTTGTAATATGTAGGCTGTGCAAATAATTCTCTGCTAAGAAATCAAAACAAAGAAAAGACAAAGCCTTCCCAGAATACTCATAACATTTTGTGATTTTACAGAGTATAGCAGAAAAAATTTAATCACCTTTACTCTGCTGTTGCAAAATATTTATCACCTTTTAATTTGCATTCACAAATGTAATATTGAAACACAATAAGTATGTTACAGTTCAGAATATATATATATATATATATATATATATATATATATATATATATATATATATATATATATATATATATATATATAATATAATATAATGTTTAACAGTTTTATTTCTCTATCCTCAGGCCTCACATTTCTTCTGGGGACTTTGGGCTTTGATCCAAGCAAAATACTCCACCATCGATTTTGATTTCCTTGGGTAAGTATTTTAAAACCATATATTTCTTGCAATTAAAAGAACAGAATACAAGTTTCTCCAAGTCTGTGTAATAGAAAAGTATTATATATAGTATTTGTATTTATTTATTTATAAATATAAATAATCCTATTGGCAAACTCCATATTCCTCCTGTATCTCCATAAAATCTAGACTCCTCAACAGGCTGGGGACAATGGCTATTACCAATGGGTTTTCCCTCTCCTTAGCACATAATTGCACCTGTAATTTTGTGCCCAAAAAGCTTTCTGAACCTGCAAAACCTGTGAACCTTTCTACCGCAACGAGACTGTCGCACGGGCAGTACAGTTGATGCGTCTCAGGGCATCACCCTCTCACTTTTTCTCAACCTCTGCACGATCCTCTGATCACTGGTGAGACCAAATGCGCTATTTGTTCTGTTGTAATAGCGTCTTGGTTCTCTTAATTTATTATTGCTTGTGTGCCTTTGTGTGTGTCTATATATATTTACGCACCCCGAGCTCTGCTTTTCTACAAAACTGCAGTATTTTTGCAAGCTGGGCTGCCAGGTTGAGTAGCTTAGTATAGCAGATGCTAGTTCTTAGTTTGACTTTCTTACATCGTCGCTCTGTAATCTGTGCTCTGGGGATTTTCCCACGGGCGCCATTTTGCTTGTCTTACACATGTTGTGTGCTGTATGTAGTCTATTGATTAGACTCTTGAGATTTGTTTCTGTAATTGTACTCGCAGGTTAGTCCCACACACAACATTCTCTTCTGCACGTGTTGCCTGTCACTGAGACTCAGCAAACTGGTTCTGAAATGTGCTTCTGGGTTGGAGTGGAGTCAGTTTTCTTTTGTGTCCCAGTTGCATGTTTGCATGTTGTCTTGTGACTTTCAGAGACTTCGATATGTTTATAGAGAGATTAAAAAAAGAATTGAAGTGAGTTTTCCTTCTTTCTAGGGTTTGGTGTTTAGCTATCATGTCTATCACGACCTTCTGTGTGTTGCTGTAGGTGGCCTGCAGTGTGTTTTTCCATGCTTTAATGGCCTCCTTCTGTGATCTTTCAACGTTCAGTTCACTAATGATGAGCTCAAGTAATGTGAAAACCATGGGTGTTCTGGACTGTGATGTTGACCACATACCTTTACATAGACCATAGTAGATTTGAAGACAACTGGACAATGCAGTGGACTTTGGGGATGGGGGGTTGTCTATGGGATAAGACTATGCTCTATGGGGAGACCCTTTATCCAGCCCTCACATATTTTGGTATAGTAATGACGGATGTGTACCCCACATTCAACCAGCTATTAGGAGCGTTGGATTAAAGTATGTATTGTTCCTTCCACCTGTGAATAGACTGATTTTCTCGGTAGTCTTGCTTTCAGATGGCTCTCTGCCAAAGACCCTCCTTGCTTAAATAATCTCTTGGTAATGGCTATTGTTTCACTTAAGGGGAATCAGGGATACACTAGTCTCTTTTTACCTTTTTGTTATATTTAGTTTATAAAAGAAGATTTTATATGTAATTGCTGTTTTTTTGCAAATTGTCTTTAAATTTCCACTTTTAATCAAGCAATCATTCCTCTTTGCTGTAAAAACATGTTTTTTTATGTTTAGTACACACTTGATGTAGGTGGTAGTTTTGTCTTGTATCCAGAACATGAGAAGTAACTAATTACTACATTTTTAATAATGTTGATGTTTTAGGCCTTTTACTGTTGTGGTATGAATATGCCTCATCAATGTGTTTTCCCATTTTCTTTTTCTTTTTTTAGGAAAATTAAAATGGCTACTATTAATTTCCAATGAACAGGGATTTTAATGAGCTTTCATTTGCATTTCTTCCTTGCAAAAGTGTTACTTAGTGCCTAATTTCATTATTAATGAGTTTTTATTTATTTCTCTTATTTAGGTATGCAATCCTGCGCTTTAATCAGTACTTCAAAATGAAGCCAGAAGTTACAGCATTGAACTTCCCTTAATCAACCGGCTGAATCCCCTATTTTCACTCAGAATTAATCCCAAAATTAAATCCTCCCAGAAGAAGTAATGGTTTGCATTTGGTTTCCATGTGGATCTTTCACTATGCATTTACTAGACAAAATTATTATTATATCTAAACAATGCATTGTGTTGTCCACTAGTACGGTTGGAGTTGTTGAACAAGGAACAAAACTGCAAAACTGAAGGTCTGAGTACATCCTGGAAAACAAGGAGTGTTTCATTCTAGTTCACTACAAACATTATTAATAAATATGTGATTTATTTATGACTGGTAACACTTTCTGATGTCTAGTTTCACTGTCATAGCATACTGTATTTGGTTATTTTACCTATTCCAAACAACAAAAATGTTCAGTTTTATTACCACATGACTTCAAACCTGTTCAAAACTGTTAACATTTAATTTTGTTCTCCTTCAAACTGGTCACATCTGATCTTCTATTTTAAGTCAGCTTCTTTGATACAATTGCAGTTAATGTGAAATTGGGGACCAAAGCCTTGTTTATGTGTTTTGGTTTTTGTCTAATAGATGTTTACTTGGTTAAAGAAGAGTCTGACAGTAATGACTTAGGAGACCACCATTAAAGAGCTTTTTTGTAGAAATCGGTACAAACCAGCTTATTTTTAATGTGGTGCTAGATATATACAATTTTTCAGAGTAAGAAGATTCAAGTATGATCAACCTATATGAAATGCTCATATTTGTGCCTGTAAATAATGCATATTATACTTTCTATTCTGAAAAACTTTCAATTGCTATTTTTGCTATTTGAAGTTGCAGTTTTTATAATAACTGTTCAACTGTTTGAAAGCTGCTGTTTAGTTGCCTTGGAACTCTTTTTGTTTTTTCTAACTGCATTGCAATATGCACACATCTTAGAAAATAAGTTTATCATCCCTCAGCAATGGCCCAAAACACAGATACACTATAAGCCTTAATGCCTTAATGTACAAATCACAGGTTAGGTAGTTCGGCTTTTAATTTATTTTCATTTGGTTTGTCAAGATACAAGAGGCACATACTGTTTAAAATATTCACTTTTTTATTGTTTACTTTTAATCCAGCAATAACTCTCTAGAATCACATCTCTTTACTGTAATATTATATATATGGAATTATATTAATATAAATCAGATTTGTGTCACAACAAATATCTAATTTATTTGTTTTGTATTTCCAAACAAACGGGTATAGGTCAATTTCATTTTTATTTTTATTTTACATTTTTTTTGCCTTATTAATGTCTAAATAGGTTGGACCTGAGATGCCTATACTGAGAATAATTGATCAGATGGTAACGGTAGCACTGTACATTTGCACTTGAAAAGTCTCTGCTGAAAATGTATCCAAGAAAAACACGTGTGGTGTTTTTAAAACCTGTTTTAAATTAGACATGAATTCACTATTGCCATTCCCATTTTTTTTTTTTTTTTTCAGTCTCCAGAATTACTTGTAATTTGTCTTTGTTGGGAATCAAGCCTTTGTCTTTTCACTGTATTTATATTAATTTACCGTATTAGAAAAAAAGGTTAGAACCATTTTATTTTTAATTACCAGATTACACCCGTCAGCAATGCTTTTCTTGCTTTATTTCATTTGTTGGACATCCTTGCTTCTGTAAAGCATTACTTAACATTAAGATCTTCTCTGACAATTGTAGTATATGTGTATATGTACATTTCTAAAACAATGTAATCTGCTTGATATCTGTGCTAATCTTGTTGTGCTATGTGAATTACTGTATATAGTAAAAATATCAAATTTTTCAAAAAAAAAAAAAAAAACGAAAAACCTGGATGAAACTGTGAAATTTCTGACTTACAGAATCGCATAGTGATGTAAATGGAATTAAATTCTATAAAATTATTTCTGTCTGTCTTTTCCTTGCAGTGCTTTTGCACTATGATCAAAAGTCATCTTCAAAAGATGGCCAGGTATGCTACGCATGGAGAACTCATGATGTGTACAGAAAATGATTCAATAAAAGACCTGTCACATTTTGATTATGAATTCCACTTTCTTGTCTCACTACAATCCAACGATATGTTTTTTTTAAAACACAATTTTAGCCCATTTAAAGTATGAATTAGCTTAGTGATTCAATAAAATGTGCAGTTTCAATAAAATAAAAATGAATCTCAATCTCATCAGAAACTGCCTTAGAAACTGATGTAAGTGTATTTGTACTCGAAGTATAACAAGGCTCACTTGCTCTGTTTGATTTTCACATTTTACCTGATATCTTCCCTCGGAAGGCTATTTCCATGATTCAGGTTAAACACGAATACTCCTCAAATTTTTGACAGTTGTCCGAGGATGTGTCTTTGATTGAAATACAGAGCAGATGTGACACCATTAACTAAATTGAATGAGGCTAGCTGTTTAAAATGCTGCTTCCAGTTGGTAACCAGGCATTGTGACAGTAATCTAAAATACCAGAGTAGAAAAATGTTGATACTTATAAATGCTTTTGTTAGTTTGTTTCAGTATTAGGGCACTGTAATGTTTAAGACTAGAGCTTTAGACAGACAACATAATTGTTTCTCTTTTTAAGATGGTGTGGTTATTCTCCTTTCCATGTATTTTACCTGCAGTTATACCTGCATATCATGTATACAACAGACCTTTTGATGCATTTAAATGTGGTCTTTTTCCTTTTCAATTTACACAACCTACTTCACACTTTGAAGGCAATATATTTTTTTATTGTGAAATAAATTATGGGGAAAAAAGGATTGGTTAGAGAAGTATTCACCATACTTTATGGAACCACTTTTGACAGCAATTACAGTGGTGAGTCTTTTGGAGTAAGTCTCCACTCCAGGACATTCAATTTATTTTTTTAAGCCACTCCAGTGTTGCTTTAGCTGTGTGCTTGGTGTCATTGTCCTGCTTAAAGGTTAATCTCCCATCCCAGTCTTAGGTCTTTGCAGGCTGAAGCAGGGTTTCCTTGAGGATTTGCCTGTATTTAGCTTCATCCACTTTGCCCTCTGCCTTGACAAGTTTCCCAGTCTCTGCCTCTGCAAAGCATCCCTATATCGTGATGCTGCCACCACCATTCTTCACAGGCGTTACCTACTGTTTTGAGTTTGAGTCAGACATAACAATAGTTCAATTTTTGTTTCATCGGACCATAGAATCAGATTTTCTAAAGTATGTAAAGCATTTCCTGATGAGAAAAGGCATTACATCTATTTATTATATTTGCAGCATCTCACTAAAAATCATTACAAAAAAGCCGCCATGAATTATCATATTTTACAAAAACTGAATTCAAACTGCTGTTTTTTCTCCTGAGTAAATTATTTTCTGACCTTTCACAAGTCACAGTTGTCAATGAATTATTAGTACGTTTTTTTAACTTTTTTTTTATCCAAAGTAATCGTGTTTGAGAGGCCTCTCTGCTTTGGTCCTTTAGTGTGTGTGTATAGGGGTGGAAGGTTTCTCGCACTGAAAACTGCAGCAGTATCTCACTGGGAAATAGCTAAATGGATTGGTGATTATTTTTTCTAATGTTAAATTGCCCTATTTGTGTTATTTTAGCTATTTTTGTTCCTGTGCTGTGTGTCTCATTTAAGACTCTTTTGTATGGTAATGTTTCATTCCTCTTGGCCAGCTGCCTTGAAAATTTGTGTCTCATGATTATACAATGTGCATGTCAATGGATCTTGGCATTGTACATTCAGTGCTGACTATTGTTCAAGGCAGTGCTACTTAAGTGTCACGTGGCAAGTTCTCAAGCAATCAACATGGTAGAAATTGTTTTCTTAAGACCACATTTGATCCGTTCTGGTTTGACAGCAAATGGAGGAGCATGTAAGACTTCTATAGGGACTTACTTTAGTAGTGGAAGAAATTATGGCTTCTGTAGGCCACTGTATACGAAGCTGCCTGAGCCAGCCCTAAATAAACCAAATTCCCCATGACCACTTCAAGAGTTTTACCTTATTTAATTTACTTATTTATTTTTATCAGCCCTTTTAAAATTGCTAAGGAAACTGCCGAGTCTGGCTTTGTTTTTCCTATTTATGTGTTTATATTTTATTCACTGTGTGGGAGTCCTCCTAGGGAGAACCGCAGACCAATAATTGAAGGGTTGAAACTTAGAAGCAGCATGCACCGCAGCACACTTCAAATTACAGAGTAGGGCACAGGCAGAATCCGATGTGGGTTGAAGGCCCAAGGAATGAGGATATTTGGTCGGGCACGCAATTGCTTGCACGTGCCACTCGTGTGGGGCAAACTCTCATGTGGGCAGAGTAGGAGAGGCCAGGCTTTTACTGGAGTTGCGATTTGTTTTATATGATTCAAGTTCCAAGTAAACGCTGACACAGAGTTCGGAAATAAAACGTGGAAAAAAGAAAAACAAATTAATTAAGTTCTCTTTAGAAGTGTGAGGAAAAATAAATAAATAAGACCATTGCTTCTTTGTGACCGTGCTGGAAAAAAAAATCCAAGCTGTTCTCTGTAACCTCTGAAAGGAATATAGGTCCATACATAGACATAGGTCCCCTAATATGTGATGTCTTTATCTATAGGATCCAGCATTCATTGTTCATTAGTCATAATTAGGTGCAGCTGCAGATAAGGGCTTGTACACCAGAAGTGGGGGATTTTGACATCTGCCTCTGCACCGATGGTACTAGTAGCTCTTAATATTTGCCACTGCTCATTTACAAAGCTGCTGATGTTATTTGAAAAATGAACACCAAACAAAAATCATTTTGTGAGGGCGAAACCTTGAGGAGTTGGCTCACTATTATGATTGTGTTAATTTGGTTAAACTTTATGTTGGAAATAAAGAAGTTTAAAGGTTAATGTGTATGAGGCAATAAAACAAAACTAAACTAAAATATTTCCCAATTCTATGTGATGTACATATTTGCAATTAAACACTACCCAGATGATTTCTGAACATTTTGGTGTACTAGACCTTGTGTCTTCTTTTCCCAGTTTGTATAAAGGATATGCTGGTAAAAAAAAAAAAAAAACACAAAAACAAGATCTGTTTGCATCTGTTTCTTAATGTGTACAAATGTTATTAAGCCTAATAATCGAGGATTGAATGTTTTAGCTCACCGTAGGCAGTCTATAATTGAATTAACTTGAACCCCTCAAGTTATTTCATCCAAGAGCTGCATATTAATTAAAGAATTCAATATCTGCTATTCAGGCTTAGACTTATTATTATCATTTTACAAAGGTCAAGTTAAAACCCACTTCAAGCTTAAATAGTCGTATGAGAATGCATAGCGAATGAGCAGCATTCAACCCATATACCAGGAAAACAGACACACTGACACATGACCCTTTTAGATGTGTGGATAATAAAGGATCTTTGTTTGCAATCAAGACCAGTCTTGACCTACTGTTTCTTCTTAGGTTTATGAAATCTACAAAGCAATACAGGATGCACAACAGCCTCAGATGGTAAATAATGGTTTATATGTGCAGAAATCTACAGCATGGGTTCTTACTCACACATGAGAATACATCACTCCTGTACTGTATAACCTGCACTGGCTTCCAGTTAAATATTGCATTAACTACAATATCTTACTGATGATCTACAGAGTCATTAATGGTCCAGCTCTTGCATGTTTGAGTGACCTGTTGAACTTGTACATCCCATCTTGCCATCCCATCACTGCTGGTTATCTTCGTCCTTAGAGGACTTATGTGTGTCAGAGACTTCAAAGTCTGTAAGTATTTTCATGAACTCATTTTTAACTAATTACATGTTTTAGCTATTGTATTGTTCTACACTAATGTATGTACATTAATGTTGTTATTTGTACTCAATTATTCTGTTATTATTTAGGAAATTGATGTCATTTTTTAATGTTAAATTGAGCAGACAACCTAATGCATATGTGATCCATCTCTATTCTTTACTCTTCTGGAAGCACCCCTCTCTCCTATTATCAAAAACATGACAGGATTGATCTTCAGCGTAGGTCCACTTGACTCCATGTGACCTCAGACAAATTAGCTGGTTTAACATGATTGAACGTGGATATACCAAACAAAAGAAAAGGCCTATCCCACCTACCTGGACTTCTCTGAGGCTTGGCATGCAATGGGCTCAAATGTAGGCCAGAACCCTTCATCATGAGACAATGTGATGGATGACAGTTGAGCTGGAGCAGAATGTGGCCAAGCAGGAGTAACGGACGATGTCTTCTGCAGAGCACAGCGCTGCAGGGGATGTAGAGGTAGTCGTACATGATGAGTTTTCTGATAGTTGGCTGCAGACTCTGCCACAAGGATACAGCTTGATAGTGCCAGACGGGAATGAGTCTGGTTTTCCCTTTTTATGCAGCAGGCATCATACTGAGTCATGGAGGCCACTGTGGGGTGTGAAGGAATGGGAACTTGGCCCATGGTCTGGATTGACAGCCAAGGAAATGCAAACTAGCTTGCCACAGTAAATCGCATTAGACTGATACCATAACTCAAGCAGAAGCAGCACACATATTTTAATCAATTTATTGGAGACGTAAAAGTAGAACCAAGGGCAACTGATAGTTCTCACCCCCTACTCCAGTGACCTTGGCATGGCTCCTTCACAAGCTGTTTGAATTCTGAATCAATACCTTTCACAAACCCTTGTCTTCTTCAACACCTACTTGCTTTTCTTACACAATTAAAAGGATGCATCTCTAAAGCAGAGACTTTCAATCATTTCAAATTAAGAACCATCTAATTTATAGAGTAAATGTACACAGAGATATGGGGGGGCATAACTTTCCCTTTGAACATACCTCAGTCGATTTTTCTTTCATTTTAAGGACCAATATCTTACAGTCTTGACTAGCTTACCCTTCTCCACTTAACAACTATCAACCCTACAAGTTGTACTATTTATCGCCATGAGAATGGGCCTTTCAAATCTTTAATTAAGGGTAAAATGCGCTTTGAACATCAGAGCATTCATCTGCCCACGTACTAATGTAAATTCTTCTGCAACAAAAGAATTTAATCAAACTACAAGTTTAATAAAGACTACACTGCCTGAACTAAATGATGTTATTGCAACAGAGGCTGCGAACAGCTCATAGTTTTACATTAAAAAGGGGGTCAGGGTGTTCATTCATCTTGATTAGCAATGCCAACCTAATTACTTCTGGAGGAAACAGTAATTAGCTGAAGTCTCACCTCATTAATCATGACATTCTTTTTGCAGACTATTTTTATCTGATAAATGACTCAGTTTGAAACAAGGTGTATATTTATATTCTGGCTAATTGTATACAGCTTGCCATATTACAATCTTTTTTTTTTTTTTCATACTGACCTGATTAGTTTTTCTATTGTTCTTATTCTAACAACAGCTGGTAAGCTATTGAAGGATCATAGATCACACCATTAAGGAAAAAAAAAAGATGTAAATATAAATGTTGCTTTACTGTAAAGAGCACTATTATTTTCAGCCCCTCCAGATCTGAAATGTGTTGCTCTGTTCTGTGGGTGCTGTGGGGAGTCTATTTTGTGAAAAGTGTTTGAAATGGAATAGCTAGACTGCTAAAGGGCAAATATACTGCTGCAAATTAGAAGTGGAAAGAAACAGTAAAGAAATGAAAGGGCAGTATTAAATTCAGTGAAAATCAAGTCCAATGTGTTGGGGCTATAGATAACAGATTGGGAAGGTCTGCTATTGTCAGAATACTACAAATACACAGTGTACAATGAATAAATGCACACTGGTTCAAAGACAAGCAACAAATGAAGTCATAACATCTGAAAAAGTTTCTCTGGTGTCTTATCCTTAATGAGAGAAAATAAACCAACACCAAACATTAAATTGCTCTGTGGGCATCCTGTGTTTCTTCTAATTTTATCTGTACTCCTGAAGTATTTGATTACAGTCATTTTTATTGTTTAACACAAATTGGAATTACATTGGCCCCCACCAATCCCTTGTCACTTCCCCCAGCCGAAAAAACCCAAACAATGTAATTTGAAAAGGCCTTCACTGTTTGGTTCGTTAGATATGGCAGTTATTGATGGAATTAACACCTCCTTCTCATCTCATACTCTTTCCTTTGAGTGGTGCACCCTTTGTGACAATTTGTCATTACAGTAGGGTGTCCCAAATATCAACATTTGGCACATTTCTCACTTCCATTATTTTATTTTTTATTTTTCATTTTTTTTACATAATAACTGTTTGTCTCAGATGTTTATATGTCTTAATAATTTCAGGCCTTGTACTGTGAACAAAGGTACAAATACCCCTACCGCCCATGCTGTTTTTATATGGCTTTGCCCACATGCCTTTATGTACAAGTGTAACCCATACAGATTATAAAGGGGAAAGCAGATTAACGTTGATATTTTTGACATTAAGCCAAAAAAAGGGGGGTGGATTGGGGGAACCTAATAGGTTACTCGTTGATTTTGTGCAAAAATAAATAAATAAACAAACAAACAAACAAATAAATGAAAATTAAAATTTTCTTCTTCTTTTGCTCTGAGAAGTACTTGTTGGTGTTCTTAATCATTTTAATATTGAAATGTTGATTAATTTGCAGGACTAAAGTCTCTTGGACTTAATAATCGTGATATTGGAAAAACTAACAATGGTAACCCTCACAAGTGTGCCTCATTGAGAATATGCTGGTCATTTTTTCAAGGAGCTTTTCTGTCTTCCCTTCTGCTGTTCATCCGTCTCTAATCAGCAAAGTTGACTCTTTCTATAGAATCGCCACAGCCCTGAGTATCTGTGTTTTGCTGTCAAGCAAGCAGCAAGTTCACATTTTCAGCTGCAATAGTCTCCCCTGAAAAAATTGCCAATATGTTAAATATTAGACAATAGTGTTGTATGTGTGCGAGTCAGGGGAAATGCAAGCTTTCCTCGCATTGCTGGAGTCCATAAAGGCTCAGTGTGTGTGTGTGGCGACTTTTCTCTTCCACCTGAGACTCCCAGCTCTGTATTTTCTTTGGCAGGCAGGCCAACGAATCACCACGGTTCCTGAGACTGCCTTCCCTTTCAGCACAGTTTAACTCATCCATCTAACCGCATTTGTTCCTTCCCTGAGTCCAGCTATGATATATTCCACGTCTTTACCTCGCTTGCACTACTTTGTCTTTGGTCCGGGTTCCCAAAGAGGCTTTTACAATTGTCAGTTTTTCTTTTGACTTACTGTATTTATTATTATTATTCCTCTTATTATTTATTTGTATTATTTGAGTTGTATCTCTGTTTAAACTTGTATCTATTCCTTACATTGAATCAACAAAGGTAGCATAGAAGCAGACAAGATAATAGTGCTAGAAAATACAGAAAGCAAAAAAGTTTTATACTGTAGTTAATTATGTGAGTGTCAGGTAAATTAACTAAGCACACAACTTGTTTAATGAATTACGTTTACCAGCAAAGGACCATGGGACAGTAGTCTGTTTTTATGATGTAGATTTACTCGGTTTAAGAAAGTCCATATCCTTTACTTGTTTTACTGAACTCAACATATTATTTGCAATTGGAAGCAAAGTAAAACTGTAGTATACCTGGAGTATAACAGGGTTCTGCAATATTCTCAATTTAAATCACATATATATTAGGCTATACTTTTGTATGTATGCTGACAGTAAAGAATTATATGACCCACAGCTCAGTTACATATATAAGATAAAAGCAATCAACACCCAACACAAATGTTGCCATAGCAAAGTCAACCAAATTCAATTCAATTAAATAAATATGCACATATGTAAATTTCGTGAAGCGTATAGATCCCATTGTAGCCTTCTTTCCCTTGTTTTCTTGAATTTCTCATTCAATCAGCCTGTGATGCTCTCCATTTTGGGAATTGGGAATGTCATGAGTCAACTAACAGAAGGACCGAAACAGATGCTTACAAAAACTATAACTACAGATTCCCTATATAAAGGGAAAAAAATAAAAAACTATTTCTGAAGTAAATATGGCTAGGAGATCTCCCATTGGGAATAAACAAACACATGTATGTATGAATGAATGAATGAATGAGTGCATAAATACATACACAAGTAAATAAATACTGTAAAATTCTGTTTCGTTAGTGATTGCTTGATTTCTTGGGCAACGTGCAAAAAAAAGCACTTTGTAAAATATTAATTATTCCATGTACAAATTATTTCATGAAAGCCTGTTGATTTTATATTATTTACCTGAGTAATGTAACATAGATGAAAAAAAAAAATTGCATTCTAGCAATCAACAGGCCATACAGAGTTTCAATTGACATCATGCCTTGCAAACCCGTTGCATCTGCTTCAGCATGGAAATCTACAAGAACCAACCGCTTTACACAGCAGTGTGTGGTGGAAAATGAAACTTTTGAGAAATTTGTCTCAAAATTGCATTCCTTCTGTGTGTGACATGATTCTGTCTATGCTGTCTTGCAGTGGAGATGATAATGCTAATCTAAATCTAATCTAATCTAAATATGATGCAGCCATACATTTCCATTCAATGTACCCTTCGATTCTACAACCGTGAACCAAAGCCTATAATTTTTAAAGGAAAGACAAAGCAAGATTTTCTTCTATTGCTGGTGTGAAAATCTCCAGGGTGACACAGAGTGAAAAGCACAAAAAAAGACTTCAGGAATTTAAAAAAACAGCTTCAGGTGGCAGAATGTGTGAAGACCTACAAAAGGTTCTCTGCACTACTGGTAGGTGCTTTTGTTTTAAATGTATAAATAAAATAACATATTTTCCTGAGAATAGAACCAAACTGTAAAAGATCAGAGAGAGAGAGAGAGAGAGAGAGAGAGAGAGAGAGAGAGAGAGCTACTTTTAGCAAATATGGACAGAACTATATGCGGGGACTCAATCAAGTAACAATGTAGAAAGCAAAAGCCATTATAACTTACTTTGTTCAGTTTGAAAGGAATTGCTGCCCAGTAGCTTTTGTTACTTTTTTTGCGCATTATTTTCACTGACAACTATTTATACAGTAACGATAAAACATTTTTACAACGACTCAGTGCTGTTTATTTTTCTTGGACAGTTTGCTCCCCTAAAACTGCAGCTGTTTCCTGTTGTAAGACCTTATTCTTCAAAAACTCTCAATACCATGCTCTGTAACATTCACAATCCTGGCAGGCTTAGAGAAAAAAAAAAAAAAAAAGATACAAAATATTCCTCAAGTTGAAAAAAAAAAAAAATGTATAATGCACTGACAGCTAAAGCTTAATGTGCCAGAATGTAATATATATGTAATCATTAAAGTTTCTGTAATATGCTCCAACCCTTGCAATATGAAATCTTGCCACTGAGGTTCTTGATGGCACAGGAACAAAAAAAGCTGGCCTATCAAGCTATCAGTATATATGAAAGTATATGGGAAAAGGAACGTAAGCATTTAACGTATTTAAAGAGTTCATTCACAGATTTATGTGTTTGTTTTATTGTGTTTTGCATTAATAGCATTCATCTGTTTTTCATGAGGTTTAATTGAGAGCTCCTGTGGAAAAAGCCTCTTCGTAAACTCCTGGGGAAAAAAAAAAAAATCACAAATTGTAAAAGTGTCCACCAGGTGTCAGCAGTGAACTGACTAAATCTACAGTTGCTTCCAAAGACGCACTGTCCACATTCAACGAAGTGTGAACTATATTCCTGACTGGCCTAAAGATCAGAGCGATTTACAGAGAGGACAGAGGGGAACTGTCTGTTTCAGTGCCATTTTCATCTTTATTTGTTAATGCCAACTTTATTGATCGAGAGATCTTGAAAAGTTTGTCTGAAATTAAGAATTAATCACAACTACAATTCTCAGCATAGTTCTGGACTTAATAATACATACATACATAATAACTATTGCCAGTTATTTATTCATGTATGTATTAATTCTGGTTTGGTTGTTTAGTAATGTGTTTATACAACAGATAAAAAAGCTGTCTGCATGCATTTACAAATTACGAAAAGAAAGCTTCCCCAGTAATCTTAAATTGTGTTTTTAATCCATGTCTATTGTCTCCTAAGTAACAAAGAAGTAAATGGAGCTCCGAAGTTTAGTAAAGGGAACTGGGAAAATCACATTTATTATCAGATAATAATCTATTCAAAATTCTAATTAACAAAAAAGTCCTACCATCCTAAAATACATTAAAAGAAAAGGAAAAAAAGCCAGTGAAACAAAACCTTCCTAATGAATATGTTTCATTTTCTTTCAGAAAGGCAAACAAAATCACTATTACATTCAGTCCACTGTAACCAAAATCTCAGACAAAAACAATTTCCACTATTTATAGCAGACAATAAATCATAAGATATCTTAATATACAGGAGCTTTTATTGAGTTTAACCATATCTTTTTAATTTCTATTAAACTTATTTTTCCTTCATCTATACTTATAGCACAGTCTTTTACAAAGGCACTAAACACAATGTTTGATACTGCATTAACTTTTAAGGTCAATGTAATCACAATTTTACAGAATTTTCTTGACAGGCTTAAGAAATGAATTCCAGTCCCTTGCATAACACACCTAAGAGAATGAATGGCTGTTTAAAGGATAAGATATAACAAGGCATGGCAAATCATTATTATTTCATAGAGATACTGTCCTTCACAAAATTGTTTGCTCAAGGCCAAAACACACAATCACATAATGTCATATAAAACTTATTCAAACTGATCATCACAGCTAATCTGATCAACACAAGTAAGTCAGTAGATAAGTAAGTAAATAAATATATAAGTACATACATAAGAAAATAAATACATAAATAAAATGTCATAGAAATTATGCAAATTAAAGAAAATGTCTACAAATCGACATATTTTCCCTTTTCAATTCAACCTGCCTGAAGCATGTATATAATCTAGGAGCATATATTCACAAAAAAATGGTTTATACATTATCATACTACTAAGCATAATTATGATACAAATTTTAAATGATATAGTTGATGCTTTATATTTACGGTTCTGTCAATGATTTTACTTATTGAACAAATCAACCCCGTTGTTCTTCCCTTCAGGGCAAAGATGTTATAGTAGTAAATATAATTCATTTTCTGTTCCTTGTGAAACATTTCGTTTTCCTTGAATTGTCCCACATTAATGTTTAATATTTTGCTTATATTTTTT
Organism: Amia ocellicauda; assembly: GCF_036373705.1. NCBI lineage: Eukaryota > Metazoa > Chordata > Actinopteri > Amiiformes > Amiidae > Amia > Amia ocellicauda. The sequence goes on along the minus strand of NC_089854.1, from coordinate 43,942,639 downwards.
TGTATTAATTTTTGTATTTATGTATTTATTTCTACAAACAATGTAAACTGCTTACATTGATTCATTTTTTTTTGTGTATTGCTTTTTCTGCCAATAAAAATAATCATTTTTCAGTCAGGACAATCTATGCAATAACGTGATGTTTATTAACAATGTGTTTTAATTATTTGACATAGTCCTGGGCTTTGGTCCCTGTCTCATGGATATTTGGCAACATGAACCTGCCTGACCAGCTCCAGTGGGCAGGGGGCAGCACCGATGACAAGGGAGTCTGGGGATTGGTCAGTGAATTCAAACATATGGCAGGGGTTGCTTTTTTGGAGTTTAAATAAGGTGCCTTGCCATTTTTCTTTTTTCTGTGGTCTTTGTATGTGTGTTTCAGTGAGTTTCCTGCCCAAACCAGTGCTTAATAACATTAAAATACATCATATTGATATAAATAAAATACACCTGGTTAGAACTTAATATAAATGTATACAACAAATAATTGTTACACTTCTTTCTTTCTATACTTGGAAAAGTATAACTCCAAAGACGTATTACTGTGACACTCTGAAAGTGTGAGGAATGATGTCAGAGAACTAAGAACAAATTGCAAGAATGCCGAATGTATTGATTGTGTGAATTTATTGATTTATGATTGTGTACTCTGACACAGAACTCATTTTAACTTTACACTACAGACCACACTTAATGTTATTGATTATTATTGCGTATTTCATATACGAAAAAAAACCCTGCTTAATAACATGTAACTATCGTGCTATTACAAAAACATGTATTTTATGTTTAACCATTTGTTCACCCGATGTTCAACTTTAGATTAAAATTGCAATGCCGAATAACACTGTAATTGCATTTAATTTCATATATGATCCTGCAGTTATTACATTTTGACATTCATGCCGAATAAACAGTCTCATTACCATAACCCACTCATCATGTGAATCATCTGTAAATTTTAAGGATGAACCACCTTCTGGTATTTCTTGAAAATCTTTGGCATTATGAAATGATTCGTGAGGACTTTGTGCCAGTTTTTCGATGCCAATATTACAATTGTATTATCTTGCTAGTTAAGGAGCATATCTAATTCCCCCCTCACACACACACTTTTCACATAACCTAGATATAGTGATAACATAATGTGTTATTTTGCCCAAGAAACTCTGAAAATGTTTGTTAATTTATTTAGAGAGATATTATAAAATGGTGATTTTTGTTTTGCTTTAATTAGCTCCGATATCTTCTGAATGTATGCTCTTTAGTGTAGATCTGGCATCATCATATGTTTTTTTATTTGTGCATTGCTTATTAAGAAGAGAAGCAATCTTTCCAGTTTGTATATGAAGTAATTTAAACATTTTAGAGGTTAATTGTTTGTTCTGAAATCATCAGAGGCAGTAACAGATCATTAAGTACCAGTGTCAAAAACTTGTTACCGCGTGGTGTAAAAAAGTGTAAAAGGAGTTCAACGCAGATTATGTTTACTTTGACACATTTGAATCACATTGTGTTGGAATAAGTGCATAGGTCCCTAAAGCTACGCAGGATTGAAATTGATGGGATTAAGTAGATCTTTCTTTGTTCAATTTGTTGATGCGATAGAAAAGACTACATCCAAAATCATTGGAATGAGGTTTTGTAGAGAGGACAGGAGTGTAGTTTGTCCTTCAATGTGTATTTATTTTTATTATGGTTTGTTTTCAATGAAAATCTCTGAGGATGTCTGCATTAAGATCATATCTCATTATTTATTGGTGTATTTGAAAATGTAGATTGCGTGGTAAAGCTGCATCTGAATATTTTATGTATGCTAAATAAGGAGAAATAAGAAACAAATAAGCGAGAAGAAAAATGTAATATGAACATACTGTACTGCAATTATTCAGTTTTTCAATTAGCTCTGCTCTTTAGCTCTTAGAATACCTCCCACTCTGGATTTATTGACTGAGACAGCGTTTAGCACCTATAATGATCCACTACAATAAAATGTATAGTTACCTTTCAGATCAAGAAAACTACCCAAAGGGGGATGGCAGGACATTGCGTGTTACTATGGGAACTCATGAATGCATTGTGCTGTGTGTTGTCACTGTGTGACTCAGATGCTGTTTGCCATTCACCGGGGACTTCATCAGACCTGTGAGCTCAAACAGCCTTTTTTCTGCTCCTTGCTCCTCACACTTTCCCCCAAAAATGTTTACAGGGCATACATGCAATCTCTTTTGCTATGCTAGCCGTGCAAAGTCTAAGTGAACAAGAAAGTTGGAGAACCCCTGTATACTCTGTAATGGAATGATCCAATAATATACAGCCACACTAACCAATAAGCTTATTTTCCGCAGTTACAATGAACTGAAACAGTCCCTGATTTACCTAGCTTCAAAATGCACTCTAATGACCACAGTCCTATGTGTGAAATAGTGCAAAGCTGAGATCATAACAAGGGATGTCCAACCTGGCAGTATACAATTGATATGTTATAGATGTGTAATAATCAATGTAGTTAACATACAGACATTTTATGTGGGAGAATTCCCTATGAATTCCAGACACAGGCTGTATATATATAAACATCTCTCGCTTTTATATCTGTAACCTTTTCTATTGTTGTTTTCTTTTCTGTTAATTTTTTTCTGGTATTATTTAGCTTTCTATCGACTAGAAGGCCAATTCATTTTATGGAAATAAATAGACATGTATGCTGTGTTTTTCTTTAAATGTACTTTTTAACACAAAAGTAAATTGTTTGTGAATACAAAAAGTTATATTATATATATATATATATATATATATATATATATATATATATATATATATATATATATATATATATATATATGTTTTGTATTCTGTTTATGTTGGATAGAAAATGTTTGTTTAAATGTGTATTATTTTATTTTGTATTATTTTGTTTAAATGTGTATTACTCACTCAGCAGTCTCCTTCATTGAGTCACTCCAGACACTGTTTTTGGACACAATGCACACCTATTTTCTAATACAATACATTTATTTCTCTCCTTTATTACTAGTTAAAATTTCAGTTTAGGATAGACAGAAAAGGAAAAGGAGAAATGGCTATAGAGCTACAAATGTGAATAGGTCAGTCAGTGGTGGATACTGAAATTTAAAAGAGATTTTACCGATGTTAAGGGTTGTCTGGGAGCTGAATAAATTGAGAAAATGTCTATCGACTGAAAGGTCGGCTCTATATTATTAATACAGTCTTCTGGAGACTTCTGATCCAGGATTGTTTGCCAACATAAAAAGACATATTTTACAAAATGTGTGTGGTCCTTTCTTCTTTGTTGACAGTAGTATGGGAAGTAATGAAAATAACTTTGATTAAATGTCTTTTAAAAAGCCCTATTTCAACTGCATTAGGCAATGCACATTCTTCAGACAATAAGAGCTCTTCTGTCTATCTATCTGTCTATCTATCTATGTATAACCAAGTATGAACACACACAGACAAAAGTAATTTAAAAGTAGTTATACGACTGTAAATGCTTCTGCATCATCTCTATAGCCTCACATACAGTTTTGTCTCACACGTTACCTGCTGAGTGGATGTCACAACAGTCTGTGTTAATCAGGTAACTCCCCTCAACCTCAGCTGTCTCAGCCACGGTGACCCCTGGAGACACCCAGCCGTTACTGAAAAAAAATTAAAAATAAAAACCCTTATGGCTGTTCCCATTTCTCTCACAGTGCCCACACTGCCAAACCGCTGCCAGAATTAGCCTCCTTAATGACTCCGTCCGGTCTCTCTGAACAAAAGAGCTAATTCTCTGTCTTGAGAGCTGGGTGCAAAAAGTCAGAAAGCTCTGGGAGTCAGTGGGGCATGCTACCTTGTGTGCAAAGCGTCCTTAAAAGTGATCTGCTCTAAATCACTGATTTGTAAACAGTCTAGACCCCATGAGCCAAATACAGTATCAACTGTCAACAGCTCCTGAGCAGTGGGGACATCACAGAGCAGATGTCACTGAATAGGAGAAAGGAGAAATACCCTAAAAACACTTAGCCACAGTAGGGATGTACTACTGCTGCCCACAATGCCTTATAACATTTACAGGAGAACAGACTGCTTTTTGTATTATTACAAAGGCCATCAGTGGTCTCTTTAAATAGTTTGGGGGGCTTTTTCGGTAGCTGAATATGCAGTTTGGAAAAATGTGTGTATATATAAAAAGTGGGGGATAAAAAAATGTTACTCCTTTTATTTGTCCACTGTGCTGTCATACTTTGCAATTAACCATTCACTTAATTGACAAGTAAAGCTAGAGAACCTTTTGTATATGAAACTATACAAATGATACCATGACAAGAACAGCCTTGATTTTGAATCACAAAATGCAAACGAAAACTTGTATCTGTATTTTTTGGCTTTCAAATATTTTAATTTAAAACAAACAAACAAACAAACAAACAAACAAACAAAATAACCTTATAAGGCCAGTATTAAAAAAAAAAGTTTATTAAAGCATAATTTATATGTACTTGAGAGAAAAACAAAAGCTGGGAGCGAAAATTATAAAAGCTTGCCGATAATTGTTTCAGGTTCTAACTAATATGAATGCCTTCTGTCTTCTCTTTTACTTCTTTTATTTCTGTGTATTGATTTGTGCTCTATTTTTCATATCTGGTTTACAATACTATTTTAAATGCACCTTGTCCTTGCTTGTTACTTTTGTGTTTTGTGAGGTTTCTTTTATTTTTTTTTCATGTTATTGTTTTGAGATTTTTTTTTCCCCCTTTCAGTTTACAATGGGATCTTTCAAACATATTTATTAAAGGATTTATTCACATTAGTTTGCCTACAGTCTTATAAAACTAAGGCCTTAAGGGGACATACAATTCTATTTTTGTTTTAAACCCGGGGCATAATCAAGGAATACCACTTATTTGAATGAAGGACATGTATTATTCAACAAACAGAAAGGGTAGACAATATTGTTTTGTCTTTCAGATGCAAGTATTTTTTTCTGTATAAACAAATATTAAGAACAATAATCAATGAAATCATATTTTTAACCCCCCCCCACCACCAACACACACACACACACACACACACACACACACACACACACACACACACACACACACACACACACACACACACACATTTACTTAATGAAATTAAACTATTTCTTATGGACTGCTATATTTTTATTTAATCAAGGAAAATGACCGGGGGGTGTAAATATTTCATGAAACACGATACATATGTATATTTAAAATATTTACTATGATGTTCAAGAAGAATAAGCTATGAGGATACTGGAGAAAGAAAAAAAAAAGTACTAACAATAGTTTCTCACACACATTTTATTATCTGTTACATACAAATTCATATAACAACATTTCCTTATAACAACATTTCTCAGGAGAAAAAGTAATTTCAACACAAGACACAAGCATTTTTTACATTTCCCTTTTAAATAAATAAATAAAATAAAACTAATCTGGGAAAGCTCTTTATGTGCTCATAGTCAAGCATAATATGTGTTACATGATCTATGCAATGCAGGTCAAATGTTGTGCTGAAATTATAGACAGCAATGCTACTATTGCTTTTAAAATCATATCAGATTCTCTCTCTCTCTCTCTCTCTCTCTCTTTTGGAACAGTTAAACCTTTAGCAACTAATATTCTATAGGTATATAAAATACACTAGGGTAATTAAAGAACTTAAACAATTTGTATTGGGATCATTGCATCTATTTAGTGACAGAGGAAGAACCAACACAATGATTCACACTGGTTTGCTGTAATTAATTGCCCTGTCATGAAATGCATTACCTTACATTACAACTCTATTAGCTTAGTCCTGTCATCTCTGCTGAAGAAACCACAGAGTAATCACTTTCACAATAAATAATACATTACAATTTGGCTTCGAGCCGAAGTGGAGACTTTTTTTTTTTTTCTCATTTGTGTCTATGCACAATGAATACAGTTAATAAAGCTTTTAACTAGTAAGCACAAATATATTAGTATGAATGTTTCAACAGGTCTTTGTTTATGGTCCAATAATTAACAATGGTAAAATATTTTTGGATTTATTTTGGTTTTTGTGTTTTGTATTCAGTTTGTTAATGATCACACTGCTGCCTTGCCTTGTGATTCAAATTCTAAAGCGTTTTTTATGTAAGTCAATCAACTTTTGCAAGGAACTTGTCAATCCTGATACTGGCTGACAGGCACATTTGGCAGGAAAGGCATCGCTGATGATCTGTAAATGTAATCAAAACTGCAGATATTATCTTCAATCATTTTTTACACAGTACATATACATTTCTCCTTGTCTATTTTTTTAAAAACTATTTCTATGTTATATTCTTATCAGGCAGTGACTTTATTCCCTGCATTTTATTCTGTTATAACTGCCCAGCTCACCTCCTTTTATCCAGAATCACCAATCTTGGGTTCTGACCCATTCTGGGACTTTTGTTTGCTAGAGAACAAATGGTATTTCATTTGTATTGTTGTGTTCACTCTTTTTTCAAGTAAGCCTGGTATAGAAAAAAACAAAAAACTTTGTGTGAATCTTATGGGAGAGGTGGAGGGATCATTTAATCTGATTTACACCTTTTGCTATGCCTTTTCACTTCTTAAAGACAGCAGGTTTGGATTACTGTAGTATATTTATGATTATAGGTTCATTGCTTTTAACTAGAATTAGTTGAGGTCACAAGGATAGCATAGCTCCCTGTCCCACGTGACATCAGAGGTGCGCAGTTGAGCTGAATCTGACAGTACGCAGTGTGCAGCTGAACGCCAGCTCATCAGTAACGGTCAAATTGATTTAGTGTGAGAACTGACGTATGGGAACCAATGTGAGGGCTGCACGGGAGGAGGAAAACTAAGCGCCCGCAAATGAATGGCCTATTGAGTCACAGTACAGAGATGCTGCATTTGAAAACAGAAACAGAAGCGGAATTGGGTAAGAGTTAATTGACTGAAGTTTAGTTAATCCTGTTGAATAAGTACTACAGTGTAGATAGGGCAAAAATTGTTAATGGATGTCACAATTTCCAGATCCCTGCTACTGCATGCTTAACACTACAGTAAAGACCGAGTTATTAATCTCCTTTCCCACAACAGAAGATTAATTAAACCATATTTTTTGGCTACTGTCCCTTAAACATTGACATCCTAAGGGGATTACTGTGTTTGGCATTCAATGATGGCATGACAACCATCTTCAACAGCAAGGAAAGGGTTAAACTGTTTATGCTGGTGCCTGGATATATTGGGGATCTATCAATACTGTATGTGATTGCTGACTATAAATTCACTATTGAATTTATTTCACTATCTGAACTTCTATCGGATATCAATTGCTCTCGTAAGTGAAAATCAATATAATGTCCTTATTACCCACGTTATAGAAAAAGTCAATTTATGAATCAATTATCTGTTAAAGGCTTGTTGATCTGTCAACCCCCTGATATAAGTCAATTCAGAGACAGCAAACAACGAGGACAGGAGAGGAGCAGTGTGATCGACAAACTTCACCTCTTTAAAGTCATTGCTACTTTTCCTCCCTGTAAAATTAAGCTGTGGGGCTATAGGTTGTTTAGTTTAGTTTTTCTCACTCTCACTTATTCTTGATCCTAGAAAAAAAAAAAAACTAAAACTGGAAATAATCTCATTATAAATGCAAAAAACAAAAGCAAAAAAATAATAAGATAAAGCAGCTTAATAACATGGTGCTCTTCTTCATTGATTTGATATTTTGTACCCAGTTATATACTGTATGTACTGTATATATAACAATATAGCTTTTTGTCTGCTTTTTGAATGGAACAAAAAAGGCACTGCACATTTGTACCACCAGCATTTCCTTAATTGGGTGACACTGATTTTTTATTTTCTCTTTGCTTTATACTGGACAGCCTAAGAAAATATTTAAAGTACTTAAATTCATGTTTTGTGATATTCAAAGCTTTTAGCTACTGTCTGCTTTTGTGTATTTCTTTTAATATATTTGCATTTAATTTTCCATTAGATCTTTTTGTGTCATTCCAGTTCATATTTTTAATTACGCCTCAAATGTCCCTTTGGGAGAATTCATGAGGCTATTTTTCCTCTGTGTGTCCATATGGTGTTTAATTAAAAGTTTTCTTAAGAATAAATTGCATTCAATTAAATTAAAACTAATATTCATACCAAAATAATAGGCATAACCTCCCACTGTACACTACTGAAAAACTCATGGCTTTTTCTTGATTTTTTTACATTGTAAGCTTCGGTGTATATCTTTTTACACCAAAAATGTAATTAAATAAATAAATAAAAAAGGAAAATAAAAATATGCAAAAATGACACACCACCAAAGCCTCCTACACAATATGTGCCCCAAGGCATTAAACATTAACATTACTGGAGCTATTTCTAGATTTCTCCCTTGGAATTCATACCATAACAAATGCAGTACTTGAGTTCGGCTTGTATAAACCACGTCGAAGCTTTGTGCAATAGGATTCAAGGTGTAAACATCCACCTGCTTATTCTGTTTGTCAGAAAGCCATGACTATAACAGGGATTTTCACAATCACAGCACGATTCTTCAGGAGCAGAGAGTTCATTGATAGCAACTACAGTGTTAATTGTTCATACTTTCATTTTCTTTATGACTTTCTTTACGGTCTTAATTTAGCTATTTTCTCAGGAATCCAGTTTGCTCTTCCTTTCTTTTTCGCCCCTTCCCACTTTAAAGACCTTCTCTTGGAAGACACAACCAGATCCACGTTCGATCTCCCTCAGATCCCATGTCTGGCCAGAATTGATTAGTCATGGCTACTTTCTTCAGTGGGCAGGAGAGCTTCAACCAGCAGTGGATAAAGGTGCAAGACAAGGAAGATGATATATTTAAAATGCAAATATTGGGAATGGTAGCAAATTTGTTTTTAGAAGTGTTAAACGCATGGAAGAATCCCTTCTTAAGGGATTTGTCAGTGACTTTACTCACAGGATGCATTTAATCAGGACCTGGATGCATCAAAGAGTATTAAGTTGTTTGTTTTTTAAGGGAAAATTAGCAACATTTATTGCCAAGCTTTCTCATAATCTTTAACTTCACACAGGTAGAGATTAACTAGTTTTCACATGCTCTACCTCTATTTACAAACTCCTTCCCTGCACTTTGTCTTTCACAGCAAAGTGTTCCCTTTGTTTCATTGAAATGTCAGTATACATTATGACTCCCAACAATATGTCTTGCTTTCACAACGCTTTCAGAAAGGAACCCTTTTCAGCGCTGTGAACTCAGTATTGTTTAGTTGAAGGCACTGATAAAAGGTGGGGTAAATTTGCTCAGGTTTTGAATACAATAATTCCATTGTGCATTGCCTTAGTACACATGACAAATAGCCTTTTTGTACAAACAGCAGTTGCTAGGCTTAGCAAGACTGTAACTGTTTTTGTTTGAAGAGTATATCGCCTTTATTTGTGGCTTTATCATCCCTACCTTAATAAACAGTGTACAAATACAAATGGATGTGACTGCTTGTTTATTAAACCATTTGTTTCTGTCCACAGTTGCCAACTGCACATTGACATAAGGCACTTTTAGCATGTGAAAGTCAGTTTGGTTACCAGAACGCTCCCATTTTCTGTAATATAAAAGAAGAAATACCTGGGGTAAGTGTAATATTGCCAGATCAAAACCCCACCTCTCTCTTTTGCTGGTCTCTCTTAATCCACAGCCCACACTGTCCAATTCTTCTAGCCACGTCATTCTCTAGTCTTGATTCCCCACATTTCACACAATTAGCTGTTCCATCAGAGAGAAAACAGAGTGTGTATTTGAATGGTTTTGTTTCAGGCTGGACTAAGGCTAAGCAGCACTCAGTATTACAGATCAGTGTGTCAATTCTCATGCTGCCTTACGTTGGCTGCCCTTGCGCTTTGCACATTTTAAGCACAAACCACTTGCCTTGGGCTTGCAGGTGTTAAAGTCTAATCTTTGGGCACCCTTTGCTTGCATCGTGCAACCTGTAATAATGTCTGATAAAACCAGGAGAGCTCATACCGAGGAACAGAGTTGAGGAAAGTCGAAGTCCCTGTTCCCTAAGGGACCACACACAGCTGCACAGCGTATGTGCACAAAAGCTTAGTCTTGCATGCACGGCACAGATGCTGCTCCTTGTAAACCATGTATGTTAATTTACACGTGCTTACTTTTCAGCATTTTTAAAATTTATTTTAAAGGTAAACATATATAATACCCAAGGCAATGAGGCTTTACCTTTCTTTTACTGGTTTTGCAAATTGCCAAGAAGCGTAATCAGGTTGACGTTATACGACCTGCATAATTTGAGAAGGGGGTTTTCCTGCAGGGATTTTGCATTTGACTTTCAAGAGCATTTCAGCCCTAGACTGTCAAAGCTGCACCTAGAATAAAGATTGTTACAACACTTTAACAAGGAATACTCCCATGCTCTACTGGACAATTTAAATCAATAACAATACAGCATACATGTCACAATAAGATTTTCTTTATGAAACACACACACACACACACACACACACATGCAAACAATTATTTGTCAAATGCTGTTTTAGAAAGACAAACGGGTGCTTTAATCTCTGTTTATGAGCTACAGACCCAGGACCCCCCTGTTTGAAAGCCAATACAAAAATAATATACACAATATGGGTAAATTATCTTCCCACTTGTTATTCTTATATTACACAAAGTCTTCAAAATGCCAATCTTAAAATAAGAAGCATTTTATTAACCAGGTTAATGTAACTTTATACATTGTAAATTGTGCCAGTTGGCCAAACTAAGAATCATGATGTAATCTGTTCACTGCAGCGTTCAAGAAAAGTGCTGTTAGCTCCATGTAACTGCCATACAAAAGCAACAGATTTTATGTGTATTAAATGTAGCAGGCACTAAAACTAATCTTGGAAAAAGGTATAACATATAAACATTATGTGGCAAATTTGCAACCTACCTAGAGACCAATAATGCCTAAAAATCTGAAGTCAAACTGAAGTGTGAATATAGTTTTTCTTTCATAATATACATCACTTTCCTGTTATCTGCATTTTGTCCACCAAGTAAGAAATTGAATAATTCTGTAAGTGATACTATTTTTAAATCTGAGATCAAACCAGTCCACAATATTCAAGGCAACAACATAAATCTTAACAACATTAAAAAAACAACCACAACCAACATCTAGACTGCATTGCTGTGCACTTTGGTCCCTCTGACAAAGCCTCGTAAAGAGTTTTTCATGCCTCTGAGGAATTTCCAGGAGGATATTTGCTCCCCACTCCCTTTCCCTAAGTAAAGTATTTCCCCCCTGCTAAATCCTAATGTAATATGAAGCCCAAATGTATAATATTGTTCATAAACAGTAAGTCTCCTGTGAGAGACTACTTGACCTTTGTCATTATAATCTCCATACAGACCATTCTGAAAAGTAAAACCTATTGTGCTTCTCTCTGGATGACCTAATTCACGGAACAACAATGCTATTGTGAGAAAATAATTGAAAAATTGTTGTTCTGAGTCCAGAGGAACCACTAGTCAAATTAATGAAGGTCCTGCAGAAAGAGATTTATATTCTTACACCTGCATTTGGTTCATAAACTAACATTGTTCCACACATCTGGTTTTGATTAGGCCAGAGGCCTGCATACAGTGTTCCTGTGACACATAAATGGAGCTTTACATTAGTTTTAAAATAGGCCTTTTTTCACTTATCATCAACAAGGTACATTCATGATTCCACAGAGACCAGCAAAGCAGAACTCTGCCTTTTCTGTTCATTACACACACAATTTTCAAGGTACACTTTAGAGAAATGCCCTGTGGACACCAGATGTAAAAATGAGTTGATCTCCAAGGAGCCAGGTTGGGAGAAATTTTGCAACAGAAGAAGAACACCACTTTTGGTATGTTTTATAGGATTTTTTGACATGTATGGCATATATTGATCCAAGGATTTACTAAAAATCTCTCAGTCCTTTAGGACTACTGCAGAACAAGGAGCTGGTTTTAAACATAGACATTTCAAGCTTCACTCGTTATATTGAGAAACAGATATGCAGGATTCCTCAGTAGCAAACAACATCTTATTTCCCAGGATATCCACATGTATCTGATTTGGAAGAAGTAAGACATTTATTGCACAATACAAATATTAGTTATTAGGTAATGAAGACTGGACTGCTTTGCTTGCAGCACAAAAATGGATTTCTAGGTTTATGAATGCACAGGGTATGGGCAACCAAGACTGATGAAAAAAGTAGATGTTTTTCTATATAAATTCCCATGGTAGATTAATACACTTTATTTAACCCTGAAGAGACTGGGTCATGTGATTTTATTTTAATTAATTACAGCTTTCATGGCTATCTTTACTTTTAATTTTTGTATTAGGAATAAGAGGAATTTGTTCTTCTATCACAATAAATCATGTTTACAGAACCAATGTTGGGTTCTGAATTATTTTGAGTGGGAGAGAATCACAAAATTAGTCTATAAAAGAAAGTATAAAACTTAAAAAACTAAAACAAAGAAACAAAACAATGACTGTCAGGTTTTCAAGAGCTAGGGTATACTAGGGTGTGGAAGCACAAGATTAGTTTCAGATTCCTTATAATTGGTCTAATCTAGAAGAACTGATCTCTGCATTTGTCAAAGTTGTCTTGGCTTCACACTCCAGAGACAACAGGAGTAAGTGTCACATTTCCTGATAGCAGTTATGCTGAAGGCTTAATTTTCTGAATTGACAATTCTCAGGCCCACGACCTGATACTGTACTGACCAGTAACAGAAGAGCAATATCAACACCCTTACCTTGGCCAGCTGAAAAGTTTTGTTTAATTCATTAATTTGCCAGATTCCTTTATCCTAGAGAACTGAGATACAGAATGAAAAAAATGCATGTACGTGCATTGGACAGGAATAAGAAATGTATTGAAGGGTAAGAAAAGGAATACAATATTGAACTTTAACTTGTTATAACGCTTCCACCTGGAATGTTACTCTGAGTGAACTGTATTCATCCACACAAATGTGTGCACAGTATTGCAATATTAACTCAGCAGACCCCACACTGCATAAGCAGCAGCAGATACAGACATATATGGATTCCTGGGCAGATGCTATATCTGCCCATATATATTTTGCATTGACCCATAATTCATTACTTACTACAAGAAAAACTATTTTACCAATTAATAATTTGCAGACTTAGAGTGAGGAATAAACTTTGCCTCCAAAGCCTATGCTTGGTTGAATAAAACTATAACAGAGGGTGTTTTATTAAAGACAAATGGATTGATAAAACCTACGGATATAGTGTATTTGGTGGCTGCGAGTTACTGAGAAAATAATGGACATAAGCTGGAGAGTATGTAACAAAAAACAAGTTCAGAAATCAGAGCATCTTTCACAAGACACATGGTTACCATATGGAAAAGGTTAGCTGATAGCTCCAATTAAGCAATGGGAATTGGCAGGTTAAAATAAGAAATATTTGTGTATTCGGTTAGAGACGAATAAAGAGTAGTGAATAGGAAAATAGTATAAAAATAAACTTTTTTATTTTTAATTAGATGTGTGTCTGGGGTGTAGTTAGGTTTTATTTCACTTTACTGAATTTTAAGCTGTTCATTGTACTGCTCATGAATGACACTAGCTTGTTTTCTTACTTGGAGAAGATATTTATAATGTATGTATTTCAAAATAAAACAATTTCAATTTTAATATTAGCTGCCTCCTCAAAGGTGTTAAACAAGCAGATCCCATGGTGTCCTCATATTTGGGTATATGTTGTTATAGACTGTAGTTGCAAAGAAAACGCTCGATATTAAAGGGATTATTTTTTATTTCTCATCCACGGATTTTGTAAAGTCAATTTGATAGATTCAAATTGAGATGTATTTATTGGGATTCTGTAGCCACTGCAAAATAATAAAGAATATACAGTCGAATAAAGAATTACATAGCTGAAATAAATGAATAATATTGTTTTTCTTGTTGTTGGGAAATGTGACCTGTTGCTGATCTGTTAGGATTGTGAGTGTACAGTAGGGGACAGGGATCGGACCAAGTTAAACCACAAAATATTGTACATACTGATATTTGTAATCTCACTTTAATTATTTAGCTTTATTGAAGATATTGCCTTCTTGTGTTCATTAGGTTGATGTTAATGTTTCCAGTGCCTTAGCTCTCCACACCAGATGTCCTGCACAGAGAATCAAAAGCTTTCTTGTAATTGACAATTTGTAGATATAGCAGCATCTCATATTTTTGGGGTAATGTTGTGGTGCCTGTATTTTTGTATTAATGTCAATTATGGACCCTGAATGAGAAACAGAAATGGATGACCCAGAATAACAAGAAGAGGCAGACAAAAAGGGGTTTAGAACAAAGAAGACAACAGGTGAAATGTCATTGAAAAAGACAGCAGAGTAAAATGGCACAGGGCTGGAAACCCAGCAGGAAGAATCGATCATCATTGGACCAAGGAAACACCGGAATGGATCCCAGGAGATAAAACATGACCAAGACGAAAACTTCCTGAATTACAGGTTACATCAAGACTGAGTGTGTGAAAGAAATCTGTATGGGGTGGCTTTATATATATATATATATATATATATATAATGCATGGAAATTAAAATATATACTGTACTGTCCAAAAGTTTTAGGCAGGTGTGAAAAAATGCTAAGAATGGTTTCAAAAATAGACATGTTAATAGATTATATTTATCAATTAACTAAATGCAAAGTGAGTGAACAGAAGAAAAATCTAAATCAAATCCATATTTGGTGTGACCACCCTTTGCCTTCAAAACAGCATCAATTCATCTAGGTACACTTGCACAAAGTCAGGGATTTTGTAGGCATATAGTCAGGTGCATGATTAAACAATTATACCAAACAGGTGCTAATGATCATCAATTCAATATGTAGGTTGAAACACATTAATTAACTGGAACAGAAACAGCTGTGTAGGAGGAATAAAACTGGGTGAGGAACAGCCAAACTCAGCTAACAAGGTGAGGTTGCTGAAGACAGTTTACTTTCAAAAGTCATACACCATGGCAAGACTGAGCACAACAACAAGACACAAGGTAGTTCTACTGCATCAGCAAGGTCTCTGCCAGGCAGAAATTTCAAGGCAGACAGGGGTTTCCAACCTACCTGCCGAGTTCCTTCAAAAACTGTGTGCAAGTGTACCTAGAAGAATTGATGCTGTTATGAAGGCAAAGGGTGCTCACACAAAATATTGATTTGATGTAGATTTTTCTTCTGTTCACTCACTTTGCATTTTGTTAATTGACAAATATAATCTATTAACATGTCTATTTTTGAAAGCATTCTTACTTTACAGCATTTTTTCACACCTGCCTAAAACTTTTGCACAGTACTGTGTGTGTGTGTATGTATATATATATATATATATATATATATGTATATATACACACATATATACACACTCACCTAAAGGATTATTAGGAACACCATACTAATACTGTGTTTGACCCCCTTTCGCCTTCAGAATTGCCTTAATTCTACGTGGCATTGATTCAACAAGGTGCTGAAAGCATTCTTTAGAAATGTTGGCCCATATTGATAGGATAGCATCTTGCAGTTGATGGAGATTTGTGGGATGCACATCCAGGGCACGAAGCTCCTGTTCCACCACATCCCAAAGATGCTCTATTGGGTTGAGATCTGGTGACTGTGGGGGCCAGTTTAGTACAGTGAACTCATTGTCATGTTCAAGAAACCAATTTGAAATGATTCGACCTTTGTGACATGGTGCATTATCCTGCTGGAAGTAGCCATCAGAGGATGGGTACATGGTGGTCATAAAGGGATGGACATGGTCAGAAACAATGCTCAGGTAGGCCGTGGCATTTAAACGATGCCCAATTGGCACGAAGGGGCCTAAAGTGTGCCAAGAAAACATCCCCCACCACCACCACCAGCCTGCACAGTGGTAACAAGGCATGATGAATCCATGTTCTCATTCTGTTTACGCCAAATTCTGACTCTACCATCTGAATGTCTCAACAGAAATCGAAACTCATCAGACCAGGCAACATTTTTCCAGTCTTCAACTGTCCAATTTTGGGGAGCTTGTGCAAATTGTAGCCTCTTTTTCCTATTTGTAGTGGAGATGAGTGGTACCCGGTGGGGTCTTCTGCTGTTGTAGCCCATCCGCCTCAAGGTTGTACGTGTTGTGGCTTCACAAATGCTTTGCTGCATACCTCGGTTGTAACGAGTGGTTATTTCAGTCAAAGTTGCTCTTCTATCAGCTTGAATCAGTCGGCCCATTCTCCTCTGACCTCTAGCATCAACAAGGCATTTTCGCCCACAGGACTGCCGCATACTGGATGTTTTTCCCTTTTCACACCATTCTTTGTAAACCCTAGAAATGGTTGTGCGTGAAAATCCCAGTAACTGAGCAGATTGTGAAATACTCTGACCGGCCCGTCTGGCACCAACAACCATGCCACGCTCAAAATTGCTTAAATCACCTTTCTTTCCCATTCAGACATTCAGTTTGGAGTTCAGGAGATTGTCTTGACCAGGACCACACCCCTAAATGCATTGAAGCAACTGCCATGTGATTGGTTGGTTAGATAATTGCATTAATGAGAAATTGAACAGGTGTTCCTAATAATCCTTTAGGTGAGTGTATAAGTGTGTGTGTGTGTATGTATGTATGTATGTATGTATGTATGTATGTATGTATATGTGTGTATATGTCTCTACAATAAATGAATGCACTCCTTGTTAGAAATGCTCATGAACGAATGATGGGGGCGAATTGTTGTGGGGGCGAATTGTCATGGACAATGTGTTCCTTAAAATAACTCTGAACAAAGTCGGATTACATTTTGAGTCTAGATAATAGGTTTGGGTCTCGTTTGGGGAATGCATTTTCATTTCATTAATATTATTTACATCATATCGTAATAATAATTCGAGGACAAGAATTCTTGAACAGCATCGGATCGAATCTCAGCTATGACAACAGGAATGTGTTTTAGTAAAATAATATTATAAACATATCATTGTTGTGCTAAAACGTATAACAATATATAGGAGGTGCCAGTTACAGATATAACAATAATCTAATACAGTTCTCACCTCTGCTGACAGATTATTTCTCTTTCCAGGCAGTAGCGCATCTCTCACAACGGCCATCTACTTCACCAGTGATTAAAAGTTTTTACAATTAATCTTCCAGATTTTATTGAACCCACTTTTGAAAACCCATTGAAGCCCAGCTTTCGTGGAACCGAAAGAAAACAGTGATTATCCCAAAATCAACCAACATGGTAGAGAGCGACTGCCACCGAAACTCACCTCATCAGAAGCCACATCCCCGCCTGGGAGTCGATCTGGATTCTCATGGAGAGGCCAGGGGCCAAAGTAATTAAGGCCTCTAAGAAGCTAATCTCAGCCCGCTGAGCCACCACAGAGAGCCGCCCCTCTTTCCCCGGGTCGAGCTCGTCCTCATGAGCCTCTAATGAGCGCACTGGCCTCTCATTGGTGCCCCCTGTCGGACAGCAGCGCAGGCGGCTCCGTGCGTCTCTGACGTCTTACCGTGGGCGTGTCTGTGAAGAAGGCAGACAACGATGACGTCACGGGCGCAGGTGCGAACCAATCCGGTCAGTAAGGGACTCACACTGATGACATCAGCGCTGCGCTTTCCACGCGTGAGGAAAACATGGTGGGTATTTTCTTAACAGATAATATTTTCATTCAAACCCTTAGTGAGTTTGCTTCATGACCAACTCCACTGAGCCCTGTGTAGTTTGCGTTATTTGAAAAGCGATTGTATGGACTCCATGGACAGCAATTTAAATGTCCGTCTTCAGTTATTTTTGGGTTTCTAATCCCTGAAGCAGACCTCTGAAGTGGTGAAGTTCGAGTTGTTTGAGCTGTAGTTGCCTCTAGTTCCCAAAAAGTATAGCCCTGCTTTAAAACGCCTGGACTAAAATGTGAGATAACGGTTTTCTAATGTTTATGAATGTATGTAATCACTGTGGAAATGGGTTTAAAAAATCGTTAGAAATATCCTATTGAATTATTCTTTATGAAACCTGTCCACAGAATTGTAGTCCAGATGTAGTAGTACACCGCTCTTTCAACAATTTCTACTCCAACACACTATCATTAGCAATCTCCTTATTTGGCAGCCCAGTTGTTTCCCAGTAGGAATTCATTTGAACCCACCTAATAAAGATTGATAAACATAAACTCTTAATAAACATCTGTTACCATCCAGGATTGTTTCTGCCACAATTAATGCCTGGTGAACAAATTATTATAGTTGCATTTTAATTATGATTTATTGCTTTTTTCTTCCTTCATACATGCTTCTCCCTCTTCTCCTCCTCGTGAAAATTATTTGTAGAACAGTACAAAAACATATGTGGTTATTGACAGAGGTGAATGCACCATTTGCAAATTATTAATTCTGACCATTTATATTGTTAGTGACTGTTTACACTGGTTCTTTTGTTTTGGCTTGTCTGTTGGTGCTTGCTGACCTTGCTCCCTTGTTGGCAGTGCGTATGATCACTAAACCATGAGACTGATGCTGCTAGACAAATGTCAGGGGGAATGACAGGAAGTAGCTTACTTGAAGCCAGCTTCCCCCTAGATTAGGCACACTTCAATGTGGAGGCAAGAGAGGAGGGAGGACTAACAGGTAGACGACACTGATTATTTTGTTAGTGGGTGCATTCTTCTTTGGGACTTATTACATTAGACACTATATGAATAAAGCATTGGATTACACAAATTATCTTTACTATATATATATAGGCCTATATTCTATACACACACTTTTTATTTTATTAACCCTGTATTTTTCAGTTATCTGTTTGGGCACTAAACTATAGTAGCAATCTAGGAGGTGGATAAAAGAAGCAATTCTGTTAATCTCCCCATGTCATGTACAACAGTTTTTGTACTGAGATTAATTTAGGGAAGAGATGGAGGTCCTACACTGGAACAATATCAGATTGGTTGCTGTTCCACTGCATGCTTCACAATATTCCTTAAAAAAAAGCCACGCGTGACCTATTGCAGTCTCTCCATGAAGATGGTGTTACATAATCAACCAAAACATAGTATGCACAGTATTACGATTGCAGATTTTATTTCATCCACAGTTTTGAATACTCTAACACTGCGTTTTAAATTAGACTAATGTATACACTGAAACAATCTATTGGTATGAAGGCAAATATACAGCTAAAAACTATTTGTATTGTGTATTTGTTGATCTAATCTGGCCGCATTCGAATAGTTTACAGCTGCGCCTGTCTGAAACCTTTTGGTTCATTTCAGAGGTATGTACACGAATAGTGTTTACTGAAATCTTCATCTTGATCTCGTTTGCGGACGCCAGTTCAAGTTTCTGGAGGCAGTCCCCATGGGATGGGTGGGTTACTCAATTCATTGTGAGGAGGGGAGAAGAAAAGTTCCTAATAGGCAGCATTTCTAGTCCACAAAATACAGCATTCAAACAGTAGAGGCAATGTGCAGGCAGTCAACACAATGAATGGCACAATTCATAGCGCTGTACACAGAGATAGAGGTTAAACCCAAACACATGAAAAGTGATGCTAGGAGCACTTGGGAACAGCTGGGCTAGATGAATAACTCAATTGGAAGCCATGAGGAACAAATTAAACAAGTGACTTGAGACCAGCTTGCTCCCGTGACAGACACTTTAATCAGGAAGTCAAAAGCAGATTGACAAGATGAAAAGCTAGATGACATGAAAAATGGAAACAGAAGGAACAGCACAAGAAATAGGGCACCCCAGGTCAGTGTGCTGACAAAAATAATCAACTACGACAGGCCATAATCCAATCTTCGCTTGTTTTGGCATCGTGCTTTTAGAGAGCTGTGGCAGTGGTAGGAGCCGCATAGAGTTAAAGGGGGGTATTGGTAAAATCAGCCCTTTTTCCAGCTAAACATACAAAAAAAATCGAATGTACAACAATAAGCAATCAGATTAGATTGCATTGGAAGTGCATACATTTTTTTGAGATTAAAGACATAATTGACATATATTGCAATTTGGAGACAGAAATTTGAGAGGGCAGGGAACAGGGGAAAATGGACATGTCAAATGTTACTAGAAGAAAGACTCTTCTCCTGCTTTAACCTCCTTGATCAGCCGTGATTGGTCTCATTTGAAAGTCTTTTATCTGATGTAAAATGTGAAAGTGCGAAAGAGGAAAATTAACGTAACACTACATTTGAGCAGGAGACAATGAGAAAAACAAAGCAAACACTATACATTTAGGGATTTAAATTAACTTTTTGGTGAACCGGTTCGAGACTTTGACTAGCGGGTTGAAAAATTCACTGGCCACTTAGACTTTTCACCACCCATTTAAATTTAGCAGAAAACGACCTTTTATATGCATTGTGGTATGTTTAATTCTGGAAGAGAAAAGGTTCTAGTTGGAAATCCAATTCAGAAATAAATGTTACCATTCACAACACAAAAAAGGAGCAATTATCGGGTTTACTAATCTAAATCACACACAGGGATGTTTCTTTATTACTTTGTAGCTTTATCTTTAGCTTTAGCTCTGTAGCTTTGAATTTTAATTACTCAATATTTACATTATAGTTATTTACTAGATCATCACAAAATCATTAGCTGCTTTCTACACATCACAATTACAACTTAATCTGTATTTCATATATATACAAACCAATGCCCAGTCTAAAATATGGGGAATGCTTCTGTGTAACTATACAGTATCATGTCATTTGCTGTACATCACAGCAGTTACATTTATGAATAAGAAGTACCATCTTACAAAAAGTGAAGGCAACACAAAGTACATTGTAGCTTTTTTTGTGTGTGTGTGGGCCAAAGTTTTGATTTACTCCCAGCAAAAGTCTTTAAATCATCTCCCTTGCTTACAGATTGCATAAACAGTCCTGAACATTTATTTATTTGAACTTTTCAGTGTTGGCCACTATAGTTTCACTGATGTTAGTGTGCTCACTGCTATATATTCTGAGGAGGGGGCTACCTTTGCTATAGATGACCTGTTCAGTATTGGTGGCATTTCTAGACTTCAATGATCTTGGATTCTAATTTCTAATTTCTAAAACAGTGGGATCCTGGTACACCCATCTACTGTCCAGAGAAGTCTGGTAAGAAGTGGCCTTCATGGAAGTCTTGCGGCCAAAAAGCCATACCTCCAACGTGGCAACAAGGCCAAGCAACTCATCTATGCATGAGAACACAGGAACTGGAGTACAGAAAAATGGCAGCAGGTGCTCTGGACTAATGAGTCAAAATTTGAAATATTTGGCTGTAGCAGAAGGCAGTTTGTTCGTCGAAGTGCTGGTACTCGAATGAGTGTCTGCAGGCAACAGTGAAGCATGGTGGATGTTCCTTTCAAGTTTGGGGCTGCATTTCTACAAATGGAGTTGGGGATTTGAATGGTCTCCTCAATGCTGAGAAGTACAGGCAGATACTTATCCATCATGCATTACCATCAGGGAGGCATCTGATTGGCCAGAAATTTATTCTGCATCATGACAATGACCCCAAACATACAGCAAAAGTCATTAAGAACTATCTTCAGCATAAAGAAGAACAAGGAGTCCTGGAAGTGAGTTTTTGCTGGGTTCCTTCAAAAACTGTGTGCAAGTGTACCTAAAAGAATTGATGCTGTTATGAAGGCAAAGGGTGCTCACACAAAATATTGATTTGATGTAGATTTTTCTTCTGTTCACTCACTTTGCATTTTGTTAATTGATAAATATAATCTATTAACATGTAGCATTCTTACTTTATAGCATTTTTTCACACCTGCCTAAAACATTTGCACAGTACTGTATATTGTTTTATGAAGTTTCTGATGAATCTAAGAAAAAAACACACTGAAAGAAAGACCAAAATTCAATAATAAAAATGCAATCCTGTGTACCAGTGCATTAATGCCTTTATTCTCATTGTTCTTGCAGAATTCTGGAAGGCAAAGAATTCCATCTTGTCTGCCTTCTTAAAAGAAGACCGACAAAGCTTTGTTTGATGGGATAAGAGAAATGCCACCCACTGGTTTATATAAATGTAATTGTGTACAAAGCAATATCCTGTGTGTTTATTCAAGAGCATCATAACAATATTGAATCCAACATGGAATGTATGTAGACCCCTCTTTAATGTGTATGCCCTTTTGTATTGCAATGTTCTAAACGATAATTGACCCTGAGCAAGCAGATCAGAACAATTTTCCTCCACTCCTAAAAGTTAAATAGCCTCATTGTAAAGCAAACAATATATGAAAAAATACATAAATAAATAAAATATAGTTGACACGCAATATTGAATTGCTAAGTATAATATTTCAACCCCAAGAAACTAACTACAGTATAGTAATCTTCTGGGTTACAGCTAATAATTATGGTTTTAAGTCATGTTTATAAGTTGCTGAACACTGTATGGGGACTCACTTATTAAACCGCAGTAGAGCTTTGGTTTGAAACATTGCCACTTTAATGATTTTCCCGTTGGAGAGAAAAATCTGGACTTTTAAAGACCCAATGTCTGTAACTCAGGATTGCACCCAGTGATGGTATTGGGAGTCCACCTCAGCTCAAACGTTTTAATCTGGGACGAGTAACTCTGAAACAGCCCCAAATAAGGAATGCTTTGAAAAAATACATTTGTCCTCGGGTGCAGGCAAACCATTCTTGTTTGGAGAATAACCACTGGTTGTTCCAACCTGCTTATGTTCTCTGGCACCAAATGATTTACAGCTGATGTCTTTAATCTGTTATTCAGCAGCGGTTCCTTGCAACATCCTTATGAGAAGTTAAGCGAACAAAATGATTAAACAGAAATGGAAAACAAACACTTGTGCTGTTATGTTATTAAACATCTGAGTGATATGACATTAATAAATCGAAGACTTTTATAACTTTGCTGAACTAAGATTGGAGTAGTTTGCTTCAGTTTTTTAAATTCTAACATGTAGGCCTACTTCAAATTAATAAAGACCTCTTGATACTTGGTCTTCCATTGTAATCTGGGACTGAAGTAATAAAGATGATATACCAGGGCCTACCTGCATTTATGATTTGATTATAATTTTGAACTGTATGAAGGCCATTGAAGCAGGGAAGCTGTTTTGTTGTGCACACTCTTCTGCTAAGTTACAAGGGCATCTGCAGTGAAAAGAAAGCATGAAACAAATGTGTTAAAGGAAATGTTGGTGCAAAATGTCCCTTTGAAATGCAAAACAAGACAAATGATCTTGTATTCATGAGAAATGCTTTTGAGAGACTTGTTTCTTCAGAAGGACCTTTTTTTGTTTAAATCGGATCTAATGGCAACAAAAAAACCATGGTAACGGTTACATTATGTACCTTGTGCAGCCCGGCTCCAGTCAAAGGCAAAAGTATTCTACTGGATAAAAAATATATCCAGAGCATAGAAGCATGGAGTGTAGAAAATGTCAGTATCATTTTCTTGCATTAAATTTAAAGAACATTACATGAATGCATCATCTAATCAATTATTATTTTTATAAACATAACTGCACAACAAAAACAGACAATTCTGCATTGGTAAAATAATAAGAGCTAAGCTAGAACTGTGTGCATCTTTTACTTAACAAGTTGGGTTTCTCAGCATCTGTCCTGTGAAATTATTTTGCATTCTTCTGGGCAAGGAACTCTTGACTATTTTCAATTTACCGGTTCTTTTTTTTTTTTTTTTTCTCTTTTAATTCCTGTCTTTGTAAGCTGAACAGTGCAGTGGATGCTGGCCTACCCCACCAGTCCTTTTCCTCTTTAGATATTTTGTTCTTGGCTTTAGATTATTATTGTCAAACTCAAGGGGTGAGAGTATGATGTGACCATTACTTCTGATTTACCTGCAAGAACTGTGGTGCATGCACTGTCCATTCAGCATTACATCAGCTCCTTGATTGTGCAATTTGTTCAAATTACGATTGTGCTCCTTGTTGTTTCCCTTCCTTCTTTAGGCTGCGAGGAGATGAGGGATCGACACTTGTCCTCTTCAACTTCATATTGAAGACCATGAGCAAGTGAGTGGATATTGATCATTGAGGGGGACGTGCTACAGTGGGCAAAGCTGTTTCAGTAGCCAAAACCGCCAGTTCTCCATTAAGCCATTCAGTCGTACCTTATTCATTATAGCTGTTGGACACACATCAGTACATCAGTGAAAAAGGCTTTTTTACACTATAAGGGGAAAGATTGGTAATCCTTATATGACATCATCATGCAAACAATGTCTTTCACTGTTTAGCTCCATTGTAAACTTCTTTACATTGGTGTGCATTTATGCTATGTTTGGGACATCATCTGTGAGAACTGAAGACCTGGATGTATATGAGTGTATATGCAATGTATATGTAAATGAGTAATAGTAGAGCTCTCTAGATCTTCCATTCTTTGCAGCTTTTTCTGATGCTTTATGCTGTTTCCGTAACTAAATGCATTCTGGGAATCATATAACAATATGGCTAATGGGAGACTGTGGTTGAAGGCAGCTACTAACTAGGAGTTTTATTTTTTATTATAATTTTTTTACTCTTTATCACAAGTGTAACATTATTGCAGTGATTAGATTTGTATTGTGCACAGGGGTGGTAGTTGGATTTCTATGAACTGGCCTCAGTGTTTGAATTGCTGCAACATCTCCAGGACCTCTCGGTGCTTTTATGCGTCATCTGATTGAATGGATATGCTCCCTTGTGCTCCTGATTACTCATGTATTTTAGCACTTTTAATCACTCTACTTCAGAACTTGTGACTACCCTACTTTTGGAACACACCAGGGCTTGAACCCTTTTATGTTTTTCATGTGTTTTAGCTGGCTTGCACTATGATCTCTGCTTATTGTATTTTACATGTATGTATTGTGTTTACTGTACCTTGTAACACTTGAAATGTTTCTTATGAAAACGGCAAGTCATCCTGGCTAAAGGTGTCTGCTTTGAAATAATCTGTAGTAATGCAAAATTCCCCACCAATATATGCAGAGGTTTGAGAGAGAGACAGCAGAAAGCTATTGTCTTCCATGGTGATTTTCTTTTTTTTTCCTGGGCTGTTCTGGGTTTAGAGGTATGATGAAGAGATGTCAGAATGTAAGGTCAAACAGATATTTTCTCTCAAAAAGACCACTAAAGATATCTGTGTAGCGATAAGTCTGAGTTTCTTTAAATTTTAATATTCCAAATGCTGCGTCATTTTATGCCCCACTCCACCTTTTAAACCGTTTAAAAGAATTTGACCTTTTTTTCTGTGAGAGTGGTCAAATGTCTCTTTTGGGAGATTCTCGTCTTTGTTTGTCTTTGTGGGTCATTGAGTCTGTGTTCATGTCAGAATTCAGTCTCTTTGTCTCTGCCTCTTTTAACAAGCTTTTTGGTAGTTCAGTCTGCATTGTTTCATGCTAAAAACATAGATGCAAAAATAATTGTTACACCTTAGAGAGTGTTCAGAGAGTCTTTATTATCAAGGACTAAGAAATGTGGAACTTGATGTAACTTGCAAGAACTTGGCTATTCATTCAATTTTCATCTTCATCCTCTATAACAGAAACAAATGCAAACTGCACTATATAATTATTTTACAAACTATAATAAAATAGTATTTTTTTTTGTCAGAGACACTCTGTGGCCCCCGTAACATCTTCACAAAGCTATATGAAAATACAATAACATTACAAAAACCACCTGCACATAAGTATTCATAACAATACCTAACATTTGCCATGCCACCTCACTGCTTGTGTATTATAACACTTCAGCATGTTATGAATGCTTATGCACAATTTATCTCATTTGCATAAGTAGTTCAAAAGGATTATGAGTGTTGTATTTTAATGTATTTATGATAAAGCATGTGTCTAGAATTACACTGCTAAACTCAACCATTAAAAAATAGTGAAGGTCAAAAACTGATAGGATGTATGTAAAAAAACGAAATATATATATATAATTTATGTACAGGTGCACTCCACTTATAACAGATCCTCTTATAATGTACGCCTATATCACTTTACAATGTACTGAAAAGGAAAGTCACAACTAAATAATACGTTTTTCAATGGGGAATTACTCTTTTATAATGTATAGTCCCTTTTAAACTTAGTCATTATATTCCAGACCGATTTTGTTCTGGATTCTGGACATACCGTGTACGCAAATATTTTCACGGATAATAATTGCCGCGAAAATCGCCAAATGACTACAGTCCTTACCAAAATAAATACTCACATTGTAATTTATAGTGCCACTAAATATCAGTTTAAATTTGGTCCCATGAAAGTAAACATCGCCATGAGCATCCTTAAGCCCTTTTGAGCGAGATGGTTAATGAATGCATTCCAACTCACAAAAGACAATCTGGGCTTCTGAAAGGCTGAAATTCTGCATTGTCTGTGGCCAAAGGAAAACAATCTGGAGGCATCTGAGACCCAATAAATCTGAACTATAAACACTAGCTAAAAGTAACTGTCTACCATGTATTAAGTTATGATGTTTTCAAAATGTTGAAGTTTAGATTTTTAAATGTTTAAACTGTTACATAATTTGAGAAATTTGCAGTTTAAAAATAAATTATAGGGAATTCATTTTGGATTATTCATCACAAACTATGGACTACCCTACTATGGTGAGTGCTACTTCACTTTTATTCTGTGCATTATTTATTTTGTATGATTCTTGCTTAATCACTTGCATTGTGCTGTACAAAGTTTTCAGTTTTATGTTGTACTGTAGTTCATATTTTTTAAATCCAATACATGTCTAGACCAACCATGGCAGCATATAGGCTAATCAGGGTTAGCCGGTATGGAACTAGGCACTGGCACTAAGCATCCGTGATCACTGAACATTTTAATTTAATTTTCCTGTGCACCATGCATGAACATTTCTGCTCGCAAGGTTTAAAAAAAGAAACAAAAAAGAAAAGGAAGGTTCGTGAAAATTTGTCATGCATAAAAATGTTACATATACGGTACTTTATTTCCACCTGTGTGTTTATGTATGTATGTATGTATGTATGTATGTATGTATGTATGTATATATATATCCTATTCCCATTTAGCATTTCAGTTAATCTAACAAATTCAGAAAATTATGAATAAATATTAATTATATTGCTTTTCCCCTGCAATATTTACTCAAGCTGAGTAGTGCTTTTTGACTTAGTGTTTCTGATGGACTCCTGTCTATGTGTGTTTATAGTACAAACCTCTTAAAATGAACTATAGATAAAATGCAATAAAAGAAATGGGGAAATAAAATCAATATGTCCAGGTAGGCTCCTTAGGGAAAGTGCTTTTATTAGCACAAGCTGTTACTGGCCTCGGGGAAGATGCAATATGTGAGGCTAGGATATCAGATGGGAATATAAATTATTTTCTAAAGGCTTCTATGGTAAGTTCTTTGGCAGTCCAGAGAGGAGAGGGACACAGGGCCCAACTCTGGCTCACTGCCCGGTGAATACTGCAGGATCTCGGGAGACGGATCTTGATAGTGAGGTCATCAGTACTTCAACAGGGAATTCCATTGGAGAACTATGCAGTTTTATCAGCCCAGCTGCCACTATGGTGTGTGTGTGTGTATTTGTGTGTGTGCGCGCACATGGAAGGGTTAATAAAAACAGGTGTAAAATGTTATTGGTGTCAAACAAGTCTCTACTACACCATGATGGTGAAGAGGTAGACTAGAGGAACATAGGGTCAGTGAAAGGGCACAGAAACTTCAGTTATGAGACTTTTGACGTCACCAGTTTTAGCAGCAGGCTGAGAATAGACACGGACAGTCACTGGCTCCCATTGCAGCCTCCTTTTGACCCCTCCACCCCTGCCAAAAACTGTGCCAATTGGGAAGGATTTGTTTCAACATTGCTGCATTATTACATATTATACATACATCTGATTAAATTTGTTTGTTTGTTTGGGTGCAATAATTAGTCAGTATTAAATTACATAAAAGGAAAATGAGGAGGGTCTTCAGTATAGCCCAGTGAACCGACAATAGCCTTGTCAAAGACATCTGACCATATCTAGAGAAGTCTATAGTCTACCAGGACAATTTCTTTAAAATCTTACCACCCCCTTTCACCCTCGGCTAAACAAAGACATGCATACATACAGAAAAATACATGAAAATAAAATGCATATATATGTGTATATCTATATCTATATCTGTGCTGTATATTATCACTTACATCTCCCTCTCTTTTCCTGTTGTGGACTTCTCACTGCACTAATGGACAGTCAGAGCCAGACTGAATGTTTCTTAGACAAATAAAAAAGTGTTACCTGTAGAAAATGTAATGATACACATTTCCAATAACAGCTCCAGAATATGCAATAGTACACACAAATGATAGTATTTGGAATAAGGAAATGAGGAAACTGACATGTAAATAATTGTTACTTTGTCTATTCTATTGATATATACATTTTTTACGTGTGAAATAAAATTGATTTTTTCAGCTTTTATTCTATCCTGTAAAATGATTCTGTAAGAGGAGAGTTCCATTGTCTTGTTTCAAAATGATTCAGTACGGGCCAATATGTTTTGTTTTATTTTAGTTTTTACTCTAAGAATATCCTTTAGATATTCTGGGAAAAGTCATCTAAAAGTTTAACCTTGAACTGTTGAAACTGGGTCAAAATGCAAGAGTACAGGGAAGAGGCGGGAGGGGTGGGGGGAATCCCATTCTGTACTTTTAATTTGAATGTCAAAATGCTCCAGAGATTAAAAAATCCAATCTGTGATATAAAGATCTGAAGCAATGTTGCAGTATAAATGGCTCATTATGAGTCCTGTTTTATTTGTTATTGATATTTACGGTATGTCACATCAACTTACCATACAATTTAAGGATTACATTTATTAGCAGCTCCTTGTCACTTCTGTTGCCCGTCATCTGAGGGTCTTTTGCACATTAGCTCTCCAACAATCATTTGGATTATACAGTCCTCTTGCTTTGATTTGTGACAGCAAACATCAGATTGCAAAAGTTTTTACTCTCATTTAAGTTACTTATGCCATAATTACATTTTAAAGTAAAATGGTCATGTAGTTTTTTTGCTTTTACTACTTTACTAAACCATATAAATAAACCCATTATATTCCCCATTAAGTGAACAACTGTCTCATTATCAAAAACTGCAACTTGACGGATTAATAAACAGATGTTTTACATTGTCCCTGCATTGTATTTAAGCCTTCAAATATACTTAGTCATTTTGTATTGTATCAGTGACCTTCCAAGTACTGTACATGTGAATTATTTCTAGATGTTAATGTATACAAAGTATTTTGCATTATTTTGTTTGTCGTTTTTCAACTTAAAATAGTTCTATGAAAAGCTATTTTTCTTTCTTAGTGGTTCGCAGTTCTACATATCTATTCATTTTTATTTTGCTTTTTTTTTTTTTAAAAAAAGCCCATCATTGAGAAACGAATCCCATTAAAATTCCAACAAGCTTACATAACCTGTTATGGCTCAGTCTTGAAGAGCAGCTACTGTACATTGTACAATTCTTCCTCCAAAGTGCAGGGTTTCAAAAGTTGTAGCTATGAAACATTTGATGCTTGGAAGATGTTTTTATGTTGTGCAACATGAAAGCGATTGTCCTCTGCACTCCGGCCTCGTGTCTTAAACATCGTTGGAAACTGCCTGAAGTTAAGTTTTCTGAGCTTCTTTGCTTTATCCATTCAAAATGTGTCTTGCCAACTATTTAAAAGTCATATACAGTTCTTTTAAAGCCGCTGACAGGATTTCTTTTTTTTTTTTTTTTTTCGCCAATCATCGGAGCTGCCTGCTGCTGAACAGCTTGTTGGTGTTATCAGTTATCTCCTTGGGTAGCATTTCCTGCTCCTCAACACTTAATTTTATCTTCTTAGCCCTTCTTTTCTTTTGGCAGATTGCGTGCCAATTTACTGCTTGTATTAACTAATGTATGATGTTATATAATGCCAAAAGCAGATTGTATTTGGAGGGCAAGTAATTAAGAACGAAAAAAATTATATATATATATATATATATATATATATATATATATATATACACACACATCATTTTGGCTACAATATTTACTAAAACGGTAAGCCTTAAGCACATGAGATGACAAATAAGATGCTGCACAAATAATGACATTCTAAGAAAAAATGAAACCTCCGATATAATGTATAATTCCCATTTATAATATTGGAAATTTAAGGCTCATTTTCCTTTTCTTTTTGTGCACGTTTTTACTTTAAATAAATACAATTACATTTATTTTTCAGTGTACTTAGAATACCATTTTATAACTTAAATTTAGTTTTTTGAAGTGTAAAACAACAAAGGTATATAATAGTATTTAACATTCGATATAAGGTGCAAGTGGTTTCTAAGTGTAAAGGTGCAACTTCAGAACATTCAATTCTTCAGAAGGATCAGATCAGCGATTCACATGAGATAAAGCAACATATGGTGTTACTTCAGCATTGGATTTGTGAAGTTTCATTGAACAGGTTAACTTAAAAACAATACCAGAAAATAACTTTATGCATCTCTTACTTTGATTGCTGAAAAGTGGGAATAGCATTCACCTTGACGAGGCCCAAAGAGCAAATAGGTTCATTTGATAACATCAAGAGAACTTCAAAGATTTTGGAGCTCATCTCTTGCCATCAAAGTTGTTGGAGGAGGCTGGTCTTGGCAGTCAGTTTTTGTCAGTGCTGTGCAGATGGTAAATGAACCAAAGGTGAGAGGAGTGATAGATTGCAGCCGAGTTCTGCAAGTGAAGTGTCAGCTTGTGATTAATACCCAGCACACCTAAGGCATTGCCATGTTCTGTGCTACTTGGCGAAAGGACCTGGGCTGTGTGGGAGCACAGGCATAATAAAGTGCGCAAGTGTAGGAGACGGCAACACATCAATTGGATTAGTATCAAGTTTTTCTTTCAAAAACAGTACCTGTGCTCCTGTCACAGAGTTAATGAACATTTTTATTGAAGTGAATTTTGGAGTCAAGTGCGAGTTGTATAAGACGTTTCAAACTGTAAATACCACAACTTTTGCATGGTCTTTCTGTTAGTATAGAATTTTCTTTTGCTGGTGTTTCATGCTAACTACAATAAAAGCAAGAATTTACAGAGAACAAATGGTTTCTTAGTGTTTTCGTACATTTCAAACTATTGGCTTGCATAATGCACTTTTGAATTTATTGGTGTCTGTACAATGTGAATTTTGTGTTGCCTTACTAAACGACAAAAGCAAACAACTAAGCATACAAACATATGATATCAACAATATCACTATAAAATGGATTTGGGTGGTCCACTCACCTCGATTCTTTCCCCCTATCACAATATGAAAACAATGCAATATTGTGCCATTTTCAGGGCCTCTGTACTCTTTGAGCTCTCGGCATATTTCTCTCTGGATTTGCACATGCTCTGTCTACCGTGTATATATCTGCAGGTATGTGGTAAGAACTTCCAGATTTATACTTTTCTCAGGCTTACACTTTTCCTTTGTTTTTTTAATGCTGTATGGTGTATCCTGTGAAAATCCATTAACAGTCCTCTTATTCTTCATGAGGGTAAACCAGGCTGGCTCTTAGAGAAGACCTTTTATTTGCATTGACATTATTAGTAGCTGGATTATCATTAGGAAACAAAGTCTAAAAGGCTGGTGATTAAAGCAGTGTGATTAAGAGCCAGATATGCACACATTATGACCTTGCTGGTAAACCTGCTCTAATTCTTATTATGCTTGCTGATTAGTTGTAATAGACATTGCTAGATCAACATTTATTCCAAATATGGTACTGGTGTGACTGTAATGCTGCTGAGCTGGGTCCCCAGAGGACACAACATAAAAATACCAGAAGGAATGTTTTGATAACACGGCCGTTAGTTTTCATTCCCCATTGCAATTTATGAGGTGCCCTCCTTTACAATGCTGTTTCTGATCATTACTTTTTCTGAGGTTTTGCGATGTGTACGCATTTAGAAGCAAGTTTTTGTGTGATCACAAATCATGAGGTGCCTTGATCTTCAGCAGATGTTACTGTAATACTCTTGACAAGGAACAAAAACTTGTAGGCTTAGGCCCGCTGTGGCCTATGACTCTTTCTAAAACAGTTTAATCCTAAAAAAGGCATTGTTGTAGAACACATTCGCTTTGTTTGCTCTCCTCTCAAATGAGTTTCTATATATATATTTTTGTTGTTTTAAAGAAATTGTGAGAAGAGGATACCTCAACTGGAGAAGGCTAAAAAAGGACAAATCGTAGGCTCACATCCTGAGTTCAATGCTGAGGTGCTCAAAGGAAATGCACACATGGATGTACAAACTGGGCTACACTGAACATCTTTGAATGTAGCATATAAATAGTGTGACTAATAGATAATTGTATTATTATTATTTATTTCTTAGCAGACGCCCTTGTCCAGGGCGACTTACAAAATATCAGAGCAATACAAAGTGCAATAATACAGTGCAATAATACAGTGCAGTTCAGGCATAATATATTTTACAATTTTAGAATTTACACAAGTATATAGGAGATACAATGAGCAATATATTAGGTCTCACATCCTAGATTGTAAAAGCTGATAAGTGCAGACAAGATGTCAAAGTCAAAGTTAAGAACTAAGGGAGAGGGAGCATAGGGGAAATCACATAAACAATACAAGTGGTATTAATGCAAAGGCAAGGGTATGGCAAAATGTTCTATAAGTGCAATCTTACAGGAGAATGAAAGACTAAATTACAAGTACAGTCTGAAAAGATGCGTCTTGAGTAATTGCCAGAAGGAGGTCAGAGACTGTGCTGTTTTGACTTCGGTGGGAAGGTCGTTCCACCACCATCAGGGATGAGAAGGAGCGGCTCTGGAGGAAGGGGAGTGGAGAGGAGGCAGAGTTAGTCTTCTGGCCCCGGAAGACCACAGCGGTCTGGAGGGGATGTACGGAGAGACGAGGGTCTGAAGGTTACTCGGGGCAGTGTGGTCGGGACAGCGAAAAAAAAGAAATTGGTTTGGTAACTGCTTAGGCCAATATATTTATTTATTTTTCATATTTTATTTCTTTATATTTTATTTATTTATGTATTATCTGGGGCCTCATTTTCTGCTTGCTTTACCATCAAATTCCTGTTTTATATTACCTGTATTATGAACAAGACAGGTTCTTCCCAGATTATCATTATCATAATGGTTAATAGCTACCTCTTAGCTGGTCCAGTTGAAGCAGGGATCTACTTTTGTTGTTTTTTGACTTCACACTTCAGCTCACAGTGGCCTGCACCAGATCTCAATCCAATTGAGTATCTATGGGATGAGATGGAATGAGGTATTCGGAGTAGAGATCCACCACTAGCTTACTTGACACAACTGGGACCAGCATCCCTGTGGAACCCATTCGACACCTTAACCCAATGAATTGAGGATGTTCTGAGGGTGACAGGGGGTGCAACTATAGATGGTGTTCTATATAGAAGCTGTAGATTGATGAAAGTGGACAACAAAACAGAGCAGAGAGAGATATTATGGAGAAACCAAAAGAAGAGTGATAATGGGTTGTATTGCATTTGGAAGAAATGGCACGCTGTTGAAAGGAAATCTACACATTTGCCTGAAGAGAAGGTATTGGATCAATGCAATCTACAAGTGCTCACTTGTGGCTGTGAAACCTGGTCAGTAAATGCAAAAATGTTACCGGAACTGCAGGTGACACAAAGAAGCATGGAAAGATGAATAATTGGAATAACAAGAAGAGATAGAAAAGAAATTAATAGATTCAAGAACAAACAAAAATATGACGTCATTGAAAGAGTGAAAATGTTAAAATGGGCCAGACACATTGCAAGAAGAACAGATCACAGATGGACAAAGGAAGCTATTGCATGAATACCAAGAGATGAAATAGACCTTTATGTTACGTGTTATGATAATGATGATATACAGTGTTTTGCATAAGTATTCAGACCCTTCCTATCTGGTGAAATTACAAAATGATGCATACGTATAATAGAATAATATTTTATTCAATAACTTGAATGCTCAAACTGAAAAATGTCAGCAAAATTTGAAGCGAAAAAAGTGAAATATGTTGATTCAAACCCCTCAACTCGATATTTGGTGGATGAATATTATAGCATTATTGGTAGCAGTTATAGCTACTGATCTTTTTGGGTAAGTCTCTACTAACTGTGCACACTGGCTTTTTGGCAGATTTGCTCAAGCTCTCTCAAGTTGGTTCAGGATCCCTTAAAGACATCAGTAGTCAAGTCTTTCCAAATATTCTCCATAAAATTTTGACTTGGCCACTCAAGGACATTTCTTATTCTTTAGCCATTCCAGTGTAGCTTTAGCCTTGTGGTTTGGATCAATGTCCTTCTGAAAGGTGAATTTAGCAGACTGAAACAAGTTTTCCTCTAGTATTTATCTGTACTCTGATCCATCCATTTTTCTTTCAATCCTAACAAGGTTTTTAGTTCCTGCTGAGGAGAAGCATCCCCATAGCGTGATGCAACCACCAGGTTTGACTGTAATGTAACACTTGGCATTTACACCAAAAGTTTTAATTTGGTCTCTTCACTTTTGCTGGATCACTTGGGTGCTTTGTTGTAAAACTCCATGCGGGAGATTTGAGATTACTTATTTTTAGTAACGCCTTCTTTCTTGCCACCCTGCCATAAGGCTAGTTTTGTGACATTTTCTGGATATTATTGACTGATGCACATTATTTCTCATCTCAGTCTTTGAACTCTGTATGTCTTTCAATATCGTTGGCCTCACAGTGGCATCCCTCAGCCACTTCCACCTTCCTGGCTGGTCAGTTTGGAGAGACAGTCTGATCTAGGCAGTGTCTGGGTGGTATAATGCACCCTCCATTTCTTGATGATTGAGTACACTGTGCTCACAGGGATAGACTTCTGAGACTTCAATATTTTTGTACCGTTCTCTTGTGCTATTCAATGATTTAATCCCTGACTTGAATTGAAAGCTCCTAGGCCATCATAGTTGAGTCTTTGCTTGAAATTCTGTACCTGATCAATAAACCTCTCAGAGACTGATGTTTTTATTCTGAAATCATGAGAACTACTATAATTGCACACAGACAGAGGCCATTCAACTAATTTTGTGGCTTTTAGTAATTTAGGTAAGCCAGGTTTGAATACTTCTGAAGTGAGTTTTCCATTTTTAGTTTATATTAATTATTTGTTTATTTAATTATTTTAGACTTTATGGATGTGTGGAGTAGGTTGTGTATATAATGTATATTAATTCTGATCTCAAACTGTCACGGCTGCAATCTATTTATTCAATGTATATATACGTATACATTGAAGTTTGATATTTATACAGTGAAGGTTATAGATTCAAGTTTGGTATATATACATTTAAATTTGATATCCAATGAAACTAGATATATATGGATCAAAGTTTGATATATATTCACCAAAGTTTGATAGTTTGTTAAATTTGATATATTTATACATTTAATCTGTCTGTAAATATTGTATATAGCCTAATTATGAAAATGGGAACTGAAGTTATATCTCAGTATTTTCTTGAATTGGATACTTTAATGCTGGAGAAGTTCCCTTTGATTTAAATATTTTAAAGCACACATCCAAATACCTTGAAGATCATATTTAAATTATTGTGTCCCCTTTGAATCTGTTCCTGCACTCAATAGTCTTCCCCAGCTTTCATTTGTCCTCCATTGGAGATTGTCAAGGACCCTGACTAACCTAACTTGCCCAAATATAAAATACTGTCTTCTTTCAATGTTTTTGTATTACTTCACAGAGCAGAATCGACAAATTATTTTTTATTTTCTGAGAGTGAGTTTCATTATATAAATACCAAACCTCAATATATATATTTCAAACTTTGCTCTCTGTAGATCAAGTTTTATTGTATACATATCAAACTTGAATCTTTAAATATCAAACTTCACTGTATGTCAAGTATAATTTCAAGTAAAGTAAAATAACCCTCACTTATGAAACTTGATTGAATTGCACAAAGTTTACATTCCGAGTGAAAAGGACTTCTGTCTTTGGAGGTTCATGTACATCATGATTTCTTAGCTGTTTGAACTTTATTTTTGCATTTAAGCTTCTAAGATAGGTAAACAGCTTAAGCTAAAAATACAGAAGTTCTCAATTT
Organism: Amia ocellicauda; assembly: GCF_036373705.1. Classification (NCBI taxonomy): domain Eukaryota; kingdom Metazoa; phylum Chordata; class Actinopteri; order Amiiformes; family Amiidae; genus Amia; species Amia ocellicauda. Next base: position 43,906,424 of record NC_089854.1, on the reverse strand, counting down.
AGGGGCATTGTGCTTTCTTCTTTTTGATGTATGAATGCAACATGGAAAGGATGGAGTAATGGTTCTGCTCTTCCTAGCAGCCTTGATTAATCACCCTTTGTAAGCTCCGGAATGAGCCGGCAATTTGCATGTGTGTGTCTTTGTTCTTCCTCATATCCCCCCTCAAACCTCGATCTCTCTACGGAGCTGACAGTCTTCACTTCCCTGCCTCTGTTGATGCAGAGTTTTACCTCTAAATGGGGCTTCCTGCTGGGAGACTGGGAGACACCTGGACCAAGCCCCATGACAGTAAGTTGAAGCCCTGACACCACAGTACTTTGCTGTAGCGTACTGTGGTAAATTGACTCTGACATGTGGAGCTAAGCACTTTGTGTGCCTAACTAATAGCACATAAGCGAGTCTTTCTTCAAAATCCTGAGTCTCTGCGTTTCCTAAGAATAATATTGTTATTTATGTCAGTCTATCTAATGTCTTAGCAAGAGGGGGAATAAAAAAAAAACTTCTGTTACGGCCAGATAAATATAATCTCAATACTCAAATGGCAATCATGAGATACTTTGTAAATTACTGGCTCACTCTTAGCTGAGAACATATGCTGTACACACAACATGTTTCTTCCTCAAGTATAGAATAAATATTATTTGGAAATAGGTGAAGCAGGTAACACACTGGAGGGTGGGCGACATGAAGATAATTTATTGTTCAACTTCATCTTGATAGTTTGAGGGTTTATCTTATTTGATTTTTTTTACCTCAATTAACCACCATTGCTGCTTAACTTGGCAAATTATGACTAAACTATGAAATGATGCCTTGAATTTCGTCAATGCCATTACAAATTTTTATTTATTTTTTGTCAAACTCTATACTTGTCTCCCTATGCAGTGTTACAGTGAGGGTACATGCCATTTCAAATCAGTCAGCAGATGACTGATGGGTACTGCCAGGGAAAGGTTCTGGAAAGGTTTGCCCACCTCTATTCCAATGATGCACATCTTACTGGCACTGGCATTGGAAAAGACCCCGAACTTTAGGTATGCGTTAACTGCTTGCTGCAGACAGCAATGAAAACAACCCGGGATGGTATATTCAGAATTTTGAGTAACAATCACCCAGTGTTATATGTTAAATGTTGTGTAGCAACATAAGCAAACTAATAAAATAACATATGGTTTTAAAGGCACAAAGCATTTCTTGTTACTGAGCTGCTGCTGTTACTTGCATTATTAATCTTAATGGTATGTATACTTTTAATTACATTACATTGTTGATAAATGTGAATATACCTCATCAGGTATGTTAATATGTGGCTTGCAATGCTAGAAGAACAATTAAAACCAGAAGAGCTAAACAGCTTCTGTTTTTCTTTGTTTTAATGACATTGATATAGAATATTTAATTAGTCTTCTATACAAAGTGTGTGTTTGTATGGGCATATTCTGTAAAACATACCACCCCCCACCTATATACTGAATTGCATATTTATTCATAAACATGTTTTAATTATTATATATGTATATATTATTGAAAGAGGTAACCTGCTCTCACATTCTTGTTGGAAAAACTTCAGTGGATCCATTCTGAAGTCGGACCACCAGGCTTTAGTGGGAAATAAATAATAAAATGACTCCCATGTGATTCATTGCTGTATCTGATTCCAGCACTACAGATACTCAAGTATCTGGAGGATTATTTTTGTCTAAGGCCTTACAGGGACTACAGATGGCCAAAAGTGAAGGTCTCTAATCTGACTGGATCCAGTAAAGCAAGCACCCTTCTCCCTCCAATTAAAATAACAAAACATTTAACACTTGAATAATTTTAGATCATGTTCTGGAAGATGATACTAGGTATTGCACATTCATGGTAGAATCTGTATCATCAGTGTTTGTAACCAGTCCTCATCTAGCCAGTAAATGGGCTCTGAAATATTGTCTTTCTGGTTGTTGGACCAACTTTCAGTTGTCAGGTGTCCCACAAACATGTTTATTGGTGGAAAATAGAGAGAAAGTAGGGTCCACTGCAGTTCACAAAATAATTACAAAGAAATAACAGAAACACAAATTGAATGAAAATAACTTCTCAAAAACCTTCTTCTGATATCGATGGCTTTCAGTCATCAAGAGTAAACCAAAACTCTCCTTCTTGGAGATTTCCAGGCCCCTTTAACACTATAAAAATAACCAGCAAATGAAACTACATTTAGGCCTTACTACCAGCAACTTACTTTCCTCCCCAGAGTTTAGAGAGAGGCTTTTATCCACTGCACATGGTAGAGAGGTACAGACTTCACCAGGTGCAACCAATCGGCCATCCAGGCAGCCCTCTCTGACTCCAGTGCAATCAGCTGAACATCGCAGCTGACACACCCCAAACTGAGATAATTAATCAGATAATTAGGCAGACTTCCTTTCAGGTGTGGGAGATTCTCTATTCAAATGGCTGCAGCCCTGAGTGTCTCCTCCTAATTAGAAATGGCACACTATATATACTTATACTAATATAGTATATATGTAGAATAATATCTTTAGAATAACAGAAAAAATAAATATATCAAAATCGATATATCATATACCAAAGTCGATATATCATATAGTAGAAAAACAAAAAGTCATATACCAAAATGTATATATCATATGGCACAAAAATATAATTCATATACCAAAGTGGATATTTCATATGGCAGAAAAAATACGTCACCAGAAAAAATGTATATACCAAAGTCACATGGTGGAGATGTTGTGTTGGACATGCGCAGTGTACCCAGTTGGTTAGAGATGAGAGTGGATCCTTCACAGGGTCACAGGCATTAGAGCCGAATGAGGGAGAATTCGATGTGGACATTCATGCACTGTGATTAATCAAGATACCATTCATGAAGCCTAAATTAAAGTGTACACTCTGAGGCTAGAGTATATGTTGTTCACTATATTTTGTTGTATGCTGTATTTTATTATTAATAGGCTATGCTTTTATCATGTTGGTGTTTTCAGAAGAAGGGTCATTATTACCCAAGGTGGCGGACTCAAAATCTCACTCGCAGCGAATTAAAGATTGATGATAGGACATCTAGTGCATCATTTCTTTGATGTAGGGCCAGTCCCTGAACCATGATACTGACATGCCATTATAATAAAGACAAGCTGTGTAAAAGCTTTATTAATCCAATTATAATTGTTCAGTCTACTCTGATACCATTAAACAAAGGGATATATATATACACTGATCAGCCATAACATTATGACCACCTGCCTAATATTGTGTAGGTCCCACTTTTGCCGCCAAAACAGCCCTGACCCGTCGAGGCATGGACTCCACTAGACCTCTGAAGGTGTGCTGTGGTATCTGGCACCAAGACGTTAGCAGCAGATCCTTTAAGTCCTGTAAGTTGCGAGGTGGGGCCTCCATGGATCGGACTTGTTTGTCCAGCACATCCCACAGATGCTCGATTGGATTGAGATCTGGAGAATTTGGAGGCCAAGTCAGCACCTTGAACTCGTGATTCATCAGACCAGGCCACCTTCTTCTATTGCTCCGTGGTCCAGTTCTGATGCTCACGTGCCCATTGTAGGCGCTTTCGGTAGTGGACAGGGTCAGCATGGGCACCCTGACTGGTCTGCGGCTACGCAGCCCCATACGCAACAAACTGCGATGCACTGTGTGTTCTGACACCTTTTTATCAGAACCAGCATTCACTTTTTCAGCAATTTGAGCAACAGTAGCTGGTCTCTTGGATCGGACCACACGGGCCAGCCTTCGCTCCCCACATGCATCAATGAGCCTTGGCGCCCATGACCCTGTCGCCGCTTTTCCTTCCTTGGACCACTTTTTATAGGTCCTGACCACTGCAGACCGGGAACACCCCACAAGAGCTGCAGTTTTGGAGATGCTCTGACCCAGTCGTCTAGCCATCACAATTTGGCCCTTGTCAAAGTTGCTCAGATCCTTACGCTTGCCCATTATTCCTGCTTCTAACACATCAACTTTCAGGACAAAATGTTCACTTGCTGCCTAATATATCCCACCCACTGACAGGTGCCATGATAACGAGATTATCAGTGTTATTCACTTCACCTGTCAGTGGTCATAATGTTATGGCTGATCAGTGTGTGTGTGTATATATATATATATATATATATATATATATATACAGCTCTGGAAAAAAAAAAGAGACTATTCCAAGTTCAGAAATCAATGTTTAGTGGTCTCTTCATTTTTTCCAGAGCTGTATATATATATATTCAAAAAATGTAGAAATAACATCCACACATTGGGAACCGAACAGCGCTGTTCATAACCACTGTGCCAACAGACATGAGGGTTAATCTGAATCTTGATGCCTACAGTACCTACAGCCGCCGCAGACAGGTGTCCTGATTAGTTGTATATTGGAATCTCCAAATAATGTATTAATTCAGAAAAAAGCAACAAAATATGTGTTCATATTTATATAGCCTACCTAATTGTATATGTACTCTATACACAGCTATAGTATAGATTGAAGTAAGTGGAAATATCTTTGGATGATCCACTGCTGGGTGATATAGTTAATATAATTAAAAAATGACAAATAACTTGAACATACTGTATATGCACAAATGGTGTGGCAACCAACTGGGCACACTGCGCATGTCTAACACAACATCTCCACCATGTGACTTTGGTATATATTTTTTGTGCAACGTGACATATTTTTTCTGGTATATATAGTTCTTCTGATATATATATATATTATTTTCTACTATATGATATATCCATTTTGGTGTATGAAATATTTTTTCTGCTATATAACATATCCACTTTGTTATATGATTAATTTTTTTCTGTTATTTTTTAATTGAACGGCCCCTCATACTTACAGGATTCATTTTGGATGTTTACCAAGCAGAAAGCATGTTCTTTTCCCTAGATCTCTGAGATTCACAGCAAATAATAGATAGCTTGTTTGAATTTGGCAACCAATGCCTTAAAGGAAGAATGTAAACCAACCTAAAAACAAATGCACAAAAGACTCCTATATAAAAAGTCATTACATTTAATGGAAAATATAAAAAAAAGCATAAAGTGGTAATAGTAATAATAATAAACAACTTGAATGTGGCCTTAGACATTAAAGTCCTGACAACCACTCATAATGGTCTGTTCAGGGTATAAAGGATGCTAAAAACATCAACAGACTCCTGCATAGCTTAAGGCCAGGTATTCCACAACTTCTGGTCTGAGATTTCCAAAAGATTTCCATGTATGAGCAATTTAACTCTGGAAATCTGCTCTAAGTTTTGAATCCCATACATGAAGGTTTGGAACCTAAAGGAAAACAAATATCAAAGGACCTGTCACTTAAAAAGGGGTAGCAGGCCAATGGAATCAGCACTGTATTTATCACTGAAATATGTGCGTGTATTGGTGTGTGTGTGATGAAAACATGACCCATTGAAGAAACAACACTGCTTTTGAAAAGGTCACTGTATGATTTTACATTTCAACAGGGAGCATTTTTGAATCTGACATATATTCTCATCAAATCAGCTCAAGTGGGGGGGGTGGCCATAAAAATGAGACCCTCTTAACATAGGAAACAATCAGACATTTGTTCATAGTATGAGGTGTAATTTTGGCTGCACCCAATAAATTTGGCTTGGCTAAAGGAGCTCATGTTACTGTTTTTTAAGTAGACGATCTCTTTAAATAAGCAAGAGCTGTGAATTCTACTGAGAGTCGAAAAACAAAGAATTTGCCATATTTTTACACATTTACAAAAGAATTATTGGCAAGTGTCAGTGTGAAAACTCCTAGTGAGAAATGTCAAGAATGTTTGATCTAAATTATAAAACAGTGAATAATTTAGTCAAGCATGATAAATTGTTGTTTTTGGAAAGTATCTGTTTTATGAAAAGTGTCCCTTTCTAAATATTTAAACTGTTTATTACATCTTAATAATGATTTTTGCTAATTATGTGCAATGTTTTTTTCTTTTCTTTATAAGAATCTGAAATTTAAGTTGCATCTTGCTGTTGCTGAAGGATAATTTTACAAGTAGATGTTATTGTAATGTATGTAATGGAAAACTCTATTGTATTATTTCTTCTAAAACAAATACAGACTTGTATTCTTAAAAAAATACATTCAAATATTTCAAAGACCAGTTTCCCTAATACAAAGGGATATACAGTTAATGTATTTTTGAGGAATTTGCTTTTAATAATCGCTCTTGACATGTTTGTCTTGGAAATGCAAGTCATATAGTCAGTGCTAATAGAGAGTGCAATGCTTACTCATACAGCCATAAGTGGAAACATTTTTTTTTAGTTCCCTATTCAGTATTAGACTCCACCACTCAAAATCATATAGCTGGTAATATCCAGTAGTAAATACCGATTGCATTTAATCTGTTCCAGTAATCTGACATCCTTTAAGTACCGTTCCATCAGGCCTTGCTGGCTGATGACAGAAGCAGCAACATCTGTACTGACAGTACCACCTACCTCTGTTTACTACTGGATATAATTAGCTACAGGGTGTGTAGCAGAGTCTAATAATATAATATTATTTTCTCATGTAGCTATCTTGATTTCATTAGTTTGACAACAGCAGGGGGGTTAATCTCACACACTGTAGAGCAACAAATACAGCATTTTCTCCATTTCAACTCCTGCTATCTCTCATGTTACTGTATGCCATAGACGTTTCTCCACACCCATTGATACGAGAGAGGATACAATTATTTTAAAGCTATTGGAAAGGGAGTTTGGAGGTGAACAATGGCTTCGAGGTAAAACATTAATCTTTGAAGTAATTCTGTCATTGAGTTCTCATCAGCCCAATTTTTACATAATGGAATCTTCCCATAATCCCGTAGTCTTGGGAATGGTATAGCACAACAAAACGGAGCATTTTCTGTAGATGTAAAGTTAAGTACTGTGTGTATGACCCTGTATCAACCTGGGTGGCCATTAGAAACCAAAGAATAAGCAATTACAAAAAGAACAGCATAAATAGGACTTCCTCATGAATGTAAACATGCTCGATGCTTGGAATCCTTAGATGCAAAATAGATATGGTGAAAAATAAATGTAGACACTGTTTTAATTTAATTTACTGACTGGACAGTTTGAAAATCCAAGGAATTAATTTTTTATTTTGATTGGTGGGTCGGTCAATGGTGATGTTAAAATGGTGATCTTGACTGAAAAACAAAAGTTTCTTGTTGGGGACACTGTCCATTTAACTGGATCATTTTATAGACTTGCACAAAGTTTAACTGAATTTTCCCAACTGTTTTAACTGTATAGCAGTCAGTTTGTTTGCTTTGGCCCTTGAGTCTTGTGTATTTGATCGCAGGCTGGTCTCTGGATTAAAGGGCCAGGGATATTATTTTATTTAGCTCATTTGTGGAAGAAATTAAAATCCATTTAGATACAGCACACAGCCTTAACAAAGTTTAAAAATATAGCTCCGAGACTGGATTTGTTGCCAGTCTTTTCTTCAGGAATTTGTCCTCGGTCTTTCCCACCCCCGTTGTACAAGCACATTAATCAACTTTAAAAACAATAACTATCTCCAAAGAGCCTCTTTGTACCCTGACTCACAATACAACTGAAATATGCCAAATCCCCCAGGAAAACTGAACTGTGAGAAAGACGAGGCTGTCTGACCTTCCAATGAGAAGCAATGAGACCTGCTGAGAAACGGCAGTGCGAACACGAGGAATCCAATGGCGGGGAATAAAGTAACTTTTAATGAAAGGAAGCTCACACAGAAAATATATAAATAAATATATACATATACATGAAGTCTATTACATGTGGTATGGGCACAATAGACAATGACCAAAAGACAGCTGTTCACAAAGTATTTATTAGTGTTTAGACTGAGCCTTGACCCTTGGGACTGTTAATATACTTATGAAAGAAGGCGTTCTGTGATTTCTTCCTGATTTTCCAATCCAGTTCATCACAGATATATTCTGAAGCAGTGTTTGGCCTACACTGGTCTTGGTGTGATACCAACCTGCTGGTTTTGAATCTCTCTTTGCATTGCTGCCTGCTCACACCCTGGAAGTTCAAGTTCAAGTGGAACAAAAACCATGATCTACTTCGGCCCTTTAAGACCAGTGTTTTTTCACTTTTTCACATTACACTCCAGGTTTTGTAAATTGCTTTGTCATCTTGCTGGTATGTTTATTGGACCTCAGCTTTAAATACCAACAATGTGGGCTAAGTTTAGTCCTGTAGATAATGATGGTCCTCGTGCCCTTTGTAACCTCCGCTTATTTAAAGAATTACTTAGCGTGTGTGTGTGTATAGAAGTTTGTCAAACCAAGTAAGAGTCTGTGTAATTGAACTAATTACAAGTCTGCAGCACTAGTTTATAAGCCCAGTTTAATGCATTTATTTTTCTTCTACATTTTATACTGTGGTTTATTTTATTGCATGTTTATGGCATAACAGGTTTGCCAAGGAGCAATTAAAATAGACCCGTTTCCAAGAGTCTGCGGATACAGCAGTGATCGTAACAGGTGTTTGGCTCCAGGTAGGAACATTTAAGAGGACTCATACAGTACATCTCTACACTTGACTTCATAGTGCTTAATATCAGTGATAGGATTATTTATTTGGCTGACACCTTTATCTGTGGCAGCTTGCCTTAAAACTCCCTGCTGAATAAAGCTACACAGAGCAAAAGATAAACCGTGTAGACTAATTTAACAAAAAAAGCAGAATACAATCGAAAGCAATAAGTGACATTCCAGATACAGTAACTCCTGCAGATTAGATGCAGGGTTGCAACACAATACATTTTAATAGATATGCATGTAGCTGAACTTCAGGTACATTGCCAAGGTAAATAAATTAAGGAGAGAAATTATAATTTATATGAATACCATGGGGTCCTAATTTAAAAATATTTAACTGCTTTCACTTTTCACCTCCGCCCGACGACCAGCTTTGTTTGCAGAAGCAAAATGGTCTCCCATCCAATTGTGGGTATTCCATTAAAGATCCGCCGAGGAAAGCATCAGGTACAGCTTTCATGCGAACACATATTGTATGTGAGGATAACAAATTACTCCCAGAAGCAGCTCTCTTAACCCAGTCAGCAGAAGTAATAATGTTTAAAAGACGTTAAGCTCATAAATTAGCAAATCTGGACCGCCGAGATATTATTTACGCTTGTCTCAGATTCTGAAAGAGCTGGCTTGATGGGTAAATTGTATTTAATTCTTGGAAGAAGTGTTTTTCACCACAGCTTGATACAAGATTAATCCCCTGACAACCTTTGCAACACACTTCAAATTGCTCCCAAATGTCAGCGCAGTGATTTGTAGAACTAGGAAGAGAGAGGAATCGCACAATGCAAGCTGAAATCCAACACACTTTCCCCATCAATGTCTCTTTCTTAAATATGAATTTTCATTTAGGATGGTATCTAAGGTGATGCATGTTGAAATGAATGTACTGAGATGGAGAAAAAACGAAGCAGAAAAAACTAGACAAGTGTCAGCACATGCTTGTGTGTTCTTTCAGTTTGAACTTTTTTTCCTTTTTTTTCCTTCTTTGTGGTAAAAACTAAGCTATTGCTGCCACACATGAAGAGGAAAATGGCAAAGAATCCACTTCAGCTTAATACTGACCACCGTCTAAGAATAATAAAATTAAAAAAACTGACTTCACCCTTTGTCTGCAGAAAGACTTTGATCCCCACAGAGCATCTCTCTAACAGTGTTATTGCTATGTGGCTCCATGTCTCTAACTTTGGTCTTCCTCTATGGACTGTCAATCCAGGTTTTGAATGCATGGAGTACTTTGAGCCTTCTGTCTACAAAGCTTGGCTGGAGATTATTTTCCCTACAGGCCTCAAGCAGTGTTTCAGGCTTTCACATGATGCCTTTTGGTCCTGTTTCAAACCCTGGGGTCTGTATATCAATTCCTGGTGGCCCTGTCTGGGGACAGTTCCTCTATATGACCTCGAGAAGCAAGCAATTTGGACTGTCAGTGCAAGAGATTCCTCTTTGTTCTGATTTAATTTTCCCTTTCGGTTTTACCCACCAGGCAGAATCTACTGAAATCTGCTATTGGTCAAAATAAAATAATAATTAAAACAAATCTCTGATTAAAGTATGAAATGTTCAAGTGAAGTTCATGTGTATGTCTTAGCAATTTATAAAGGAAAGAAAGCTTGTATTTGATTTTCAGCTAAATGTACTTTCTTTAAGAAAGCTGTGTCTGAATAAGAGTTTCTAATGCCTTTATGCCTCATTGACAGAACTGAATGAATCCTAAATATCCACATTTGCTTTTGACAGATATTTATAACAAATATTAGCTGGGTGGGTGGGACTTTTATTTGGCTTTTCTAATTGAGCAGATGCACGTAGCATTTACAAAACTTGGAGAAAAACAAAGATAATTAATTAATTGTCATGTGCAGGACCTTCTGAACCAGTGTTGACTTTGTTGAACCTAAATGTTGTGAAGAATACAACTCAAGTGTCTGTTACTTTACCAAGCAATATCTCAAAAGGAAAATCTTGTCTTGAAGATCATTCCCTTGCATGTAATACATAAAATGTAGTATGCTTTGGAGAGGAAGGTATATTTATTACTTTGTTCCATATTTTGTATAACACCTGACATGCACGCTTCCTGACCCCTTGTCAAACAGGGAATACTGCTCTCTCCTAATAATTGATTTTGCAGAATTTGGACACAATTTAGTGCATTGTCAAGGATGCTTCTTTGTGGCTGTAAATTAGATTCCCTAAGACAGATTACACTCTAACCACTGACTGTCGGAGCGTCTCAAGGGTTGTTCATTGTTTTTCTAATTCATGACAATCTTGTTAAAGGCTCAGATGATTGGTATACCCAGTGTTCAGAGTGAAACGAAGACAAACGACACGCACTCACTATTGAAATATTCATTATTGCAGGGTTCTTTCGAATTAACAGAGCTGCCAGCTGCCCAGACACCGTCTTCGCAGATGCCTCATCTGGTGTAAGAATTTGTGAAGATCTGTTTCAACAGAATGTTTACTAGGTTTCTTAAGTAGAGGTTAAGGCTTATGTGACAAGACATCTTGTAAGGCATCAACAGCAAGACATGGCTGTATTGACAGGGTTATAAATGGGATCTCTTCAAAATTATTCATTCCGTGACTTTTTACACAAATCTTTTTTTAATTAAATAATGAAGAACCAGTCTTTGAATTTCACAGGAACATGCTGCACAGTACACTGAAATCTATGATGATATTTTGTACTGTAAAAACTTAATTTATTCTGACAGGTATCATAAGTTTACAAGACCCTCCCGTTTTGAACAAATATTTTAAAAAATGTAAGCAAGAATACTTGATTATCATGCTGAAATTATTCATTTAATTTTTATTTTTTTTTTACTTTTTTTTTTGAAAATGTTATTACTGATCAGAAAAGTAAGATTGTCATAAACTTATTTTGTATTCATCAGTCAACAATCAGCTTATTTGAACACATTTAACTTCTTAAGCAAAACAAACACACAAAATAATCTATCTGGAGTCTAGTTACCGGTGGTGACTTTATGAGCAGTAAGAACCTCACAAAAAGAAAAAATGAAGTACAGCTATGTATTTTAGCAATTGTTCCAGTTAGCCAATTCAGTGATGCCTAATGTTTCTGGTTCTCAAGAATATTCATTCATTGGGTTCTACTGAAATATTTTCCACCAATAGTCAGCTGTGGCAATCAAAATAGAAAATTACATATGGATTGTGTTTTAATATGACAATTCATTTGAGGTTAATTGCTGTTATTTACAATATCAGGAACCTCACTTATACCTGTCAGCTTGATTTTCAGAAACAACAGTTGTATGCTTCAAACAGAGAGAGAATTGTAATCATTTAAGTGCACGCATTGTTTAAAGTACAAGCAATAGCTGAGTAAATAAAGCAGTCTCCCGAGGACTGACAACATTTAATTGCAAGCATATACTATGTATGTATATGTTTTGTTGTATTTATTTATCACAGGTGTTTACTTTTTAGTGCTGCCCTTTTTGTTCTAGTTTTTCTCCTGAATATCGAGGTACAATTCAAACACAAGCCAGTTTTCCCTTAATGGCCTGTGTCAGCACTGAGATCTGCGTTGCAATTACTTTGTGTCCCTCAGTATCTGTTTAGTTACAGATTATTTTGAAGAAATGATCATGAACCTCTAGCCATATGGAGCTTTATACCACCTAGCCTTGCACATTAATAATAGTTAATAATAGGTTGTTAAATCTGAGAAGAAGCTATGCATGCACATTTGAATCCTAATACCTAAGATGTGAGCAAATCTCCTGAGTTGTTGTTCTGGTGAGTGGGAGTGTGTAAGCACGATGAAGTTGCAATTAATGTCTGGTTATTATTCAGGTATATTTAGCTAAGTTTATAGTGTATGTGAGACCAACAACAACACCACAAATTTAAGTTTGCAAGGATAAATTATCAATCCACACTTCAGTAATTACTGCATTTTCTATGGCAGGCATTTTGTTGTTTATAGTGCTATACAGTCAAACCATGAAAAATGTTATTGTGTTTAGTTAGAAAATGAAATTGAATATTTTCATTTGTGAATTGAATTCACTGTGAACGGATTTTAACTTTTAATCGTTGTCGGCTGTTTTTTTCATAGCTAAATTTTGCATTTAATGAATGACGACAATAGAGCCAGCTTAATAGATGAGGCTGATGCAAAAAATCATGAAAATATGCAGGTTTGAGGGAGTAGTTTTATAATAAACATATATGACTTTTAAAAGTCTCACCGAGATCTTACACTAAATCATCTTGCTAATTCTAAAGTACGCCAGTGCAATTTGCTCCATGCTGCATCTCACAATATTGTTTCTTGTTCTTCTAATTGTTTCCTTGAACATTTCAACCATTATCAAAGGCATTCTTTTTTGTGCAATATATCAAAGGTCAATTAATGTTTGACTCTTTACATGAAGCATAATTCACTAAGCCTCTAAAAGATTAGTAGATGTGTCTACTGTCTTGAATAAGCTCAATTAAATATGTTTGATGTTTCTAAGCCTTAAATGTTCCAGGGTAGATATTTTAGCAATAGGTGGGGGAGGTGTGTGCCTTAACAAATAAATATCCATCCAAATGCAATATTAAAACAATGTATTCTTTCATGCCTGGGGTATAACAAGAAAAATACATGAAACCAAGTTCACCTGATGTTGCTTCACTTCGCAATGGAAGGCAGTGCAGTTTTTGCAGACAGACCACTTTGCAATACTCACTACCTAGACCCAGATGTTAGCAGTAATACCCTAGCAATTTAGTCGTATGCACTCTGCATCCAAGCTACAAGGGAATGTGGATATTATCACACTTGACAATGCCTCCACAGCTTTCAGCCTAATCCTAGCTATCGGACGATCGAATATTTGAGAAAACAACAACTGCGAGGAAGGAGGCTTTGCCAACATAAACTCGTTTGTCAGCCGGGAATGATGGGCCGTGGCTGGAAGTCAGACCACGAAACATGCTGTCTCTCTGTGGAAGGTGGCAGGCTGCCAGGGAAATCTGACATTGTATCACTGGAAGGGGGCCAACCCCATGCGAAGTGTCACATGTGTGCAGAGTAAAATAGGGACTTGAAATGTAGATAATGTTCTAGAGCATATAATCACATGATGTGTAAGGGTGGGGTAAGGGCAGATGGAGAAAATGGGAAGGAGTAGAGTTTAATGGCCACCATTTATTTAAAAAATAAATTCCTGTTCATCATAAAGTTGTTACTTGTGTAATCCATTGGTGTAAATGACCTTTCACACAACTCTGTCTCTCAATTAGTAGAGAGACAACTTACCTGGAAGCCTGACTTCACTGTGGAATCGGACTCCTTACTCTAGCTTTGGTCTAAAGCCTAATTTTAAACATAAAAGCTGGTTTCACATATCTTGATTAACTCTAGTCCTGGACTACTTTACCTAAAATAACATTGGCTAGTACAAGACTAGTGCTAATCTGGGTCTAATCAAATGTAACTTTGAAGTGAATATTTATCTCTTAAACAACATCAATGTAATGTCTAAAAATGTAAGTCACATCACTGAAGTATGATCACAGTCCATTCTTTATCTTCAGTTGTTATTTTCAAAGCACATTAGCATTGAGGGATGCAAATTCTAAAATGCTGTCAGTATTTCTAACTGAAGAATAAAAATCACATGAACATATTGATATACTGTAGGTAATGCATCTTCACTGTACTAGAGCTTTCCTGAAAATAATGAGTTTTGCTGTGTTGTTTTTTCTGTAGGTCATCAAATTGTGTTAGGTCACTGTGTCTAAGTCTAATTGATCTTCATTATTTTATTCATACTAACATTTATGTTTTCATCAACATTCAAATGCTTAATTATTTTTAACCTTGAACACTTAACACTTGTTTTTCCTAACCTTATACTCCTTCCAATTTTTGAACAGTGACTGTTATTTGTTCATATAAACCCTTGTGTTTGTTTCAAGCACGTCTTAGATTTATGAGTTATGATAAACGTGTTGATTTTGATTATTGTCATTGTTCCAGAGCACATCTTCTGACATTAGAAGGATTCATCTTATTCTATTGTGGTGGCTGTTAGACCCATAAGAGAAGCATCAAAGTGGATTAATGTATTCATCTGCAATCACTGGAAACAGTTATGGAACAAAACAGCATCATGAGATTACAAAGATACACAAAAAATGTTAATATATACTGTAAATCTTCAATTAAACGCCCCCGGCGTTTATTCCAAATAACTGCAAGAAGCCCGGCGTCAACTGGAGACCGGCGATTGTATTAAACATTCATCAATAAAAAGACATGCAGGGGAAGAAGAGCCTGGAAACATTGCTTCATTGTAGAAGTAGGCTAATAGGCCAGGCTTTTATTCTTCTTATTATTATTTGAATGATTATTTTTTAATAATTTGCTTGCCAAAGATGCAAACAGATCACATTCATTGTATGTTGAACTATACACTGGATTGAAAACAAGATACCGGTAATTCTGTAAGCAGTCTAGGATTCGGTATACTGTGAACTATCGCTAAATAATCACAAAACACATCAACAAAACTGTGGAAATACTCTTTAAACCATACCATCTACATTATACTTCATTAATGCATTGTTTATGTCGCAATTGACAGCAATCACTACAATTAACATCAATACAAATATACAGCTATATATATATGTGTGTGTGTGTGTGTGTGTATATATATATATATATATATATATATATATATATATACACACTCACCTAAAGGATTATTAGGAACACCATACTAATACTGTGTTTGACCCCCTTTCGCCTTCAGAACTGCCTTAATTCTACGTGGCATTGATTCAACAAGGTGCTGACAGCATTCTTTAGAAATGTTGGCCCATATTGATAGGATAGCATCTTGCAGTTGATGGAGATTTGTGGGATGCACATCCAGGGCACGAAGCTCCCGTTCCACCACATCCCAAAGATGCTCTATTGGGTTGAGATCTGGAGACTGTGGGGGCCAGTTTAGTACAGTGAACTCATTGTCATGTTCAAGAAACCAATTTGAAATGATTCGACCTTTGTGACATGGTGCATTATCCTGCTGGAAGTAGCCATCAGAGGATGGGTACATGGTGGTCATAAAGGGATGGACATGGTCAGAAACAATGCTCAGGTAGGCCGTGGCATTTAAACGATGCCCAATTGGCACTAAGGGGCCTAAAGTGTGCCAAGAAAGCATCCCCCACACCATTACACCACCACCACCAGCCTGCACAGTGGTAACAAGGCATGATGGATCCATGTTCTCATTCTGTTTACGCCAAATTCTGACTCTACCATCTGAATGTCTCAACAGAAATCGAGACTCATCAGACCAGGCAACATTTTTCCAGTCTTCAACTGTCCAATTTTGGGGAGCTTGTGCAAATTGTAGCCTCTTTTTCCTATTTGTAGTGTAGATGAGTGGTACCCGGTGGGGTCTTCTGCAGTTGTAGCCCATCCGCCTCAAGGTTGTACGTGTTGTGGCTTCACAAATGCTTTGCTGCATACCTCGGTTGTAACGAGTGGTTATTTCAGTCAAAGTTGCTCTTCTATCAGCTTGAATCAGTCGGCCCATTCTCCTCTGACCTCTAGCATCAACAAGGCATTTTCGTCCACAGGACTGCCGCATACTGGATGTTTTTCCCTTTTCACACCATTCTTTGTAAACCCTAGAAATGGTTGTGCGTGAAAATCCCAGTAACTGAGCAGATTGTGAAATACTCAGACCAGCCCGTCTGGCACCAACAACCATGCCACGCTCAAAATTGCTTAAATCACCTTTCTTTCCCATTCAGACATTCAGTTTGGAGTTCAGGAGATTGTCTTGACCAGGACCACACCCCTAAATGCATTGAAGCAACTGCCATGTGATTGGTTGGTTAGATAATTGCATTAATGAGAAATTGAACAGGTGTTCCTAATAATCCTTTAGGTGAGTGTATATATATATATATTTGTAACGTTCTTGCAAATAGTTAAAGTGAGAAATAATAAAAACACACGTGGTGGTGGTTTTTTTAAATTAATATACGGTATGTATATAACTGAAAAGAAGAAAGACTCGTAACGCGGCGTTTATAAGAGACGGGCTTTTGTTTTCATGATTATGCAAATCAACGCAGCGAATATTGGAGACCGGCTGCTATTTGACCCGGCGACTATTGGAAGTTTTACGGTATATATATATACCGCTTTTCATTTCATTTTTTCCAAGGTGTATATTGTGTCATGTTATTGCTTGTGCAAACCAATCATATCAAACTCTTAGCTTGCACCACTTTGGTGTGATGTCAAACGCATCTACCCTATGTGCTTTTGAATGCAAAAGGTTTTCTCTGTATTACTTAATTTAGAAATTTTTTTGCATAGTAACGAACCAATGTAGATTATAAATTCTACATTACGTTTCAATAACGCATATACTGAAAACATGTTAATTACAAATGTATATATAAATATATTTTTTAAATATGTTGCATGGTAAAAGGGGTTTAAAATTATTTATAATGTAAAAGAGATTTCATAGAAAACATAATCCCTAAGCTGTGTAATAACCAGAAATTCTTTATATTTTCATATGTGTGTGTTCATAATGTTCTTAGCATTTAATGCCGTTTCTATATACATGTTAGAGTATTTTGGGTTATTGACTGTGGTTAAGACTAAGATGATCTTAAATAACATTTTTTCATTGAAAAGAGAAATTATATCAAGGACATTTACAATGTAGTAACTGTAGTATGCAGCTTTTTCTGCAAACAAACAAACAAAAAACAACAATCCAAACAGAATTTAAATTGTTGCAATGGAGTTAACTAAGTTAAATAAGCTTCTTTTGGATGTTGACTAGTTGCTTCAGCGAGTACAAATGAGTAACATAAGATTTGACACCAAGGCAAAATTGTCCCTCTGCTGTACACATTCTCCTGATACACAAATACAAAATAAACTGTCATTGTATTATTATGAATAATGTAAGAGGACCTGTAAAATATGACATGGGTGTAATCCACATGTCTTTTAACATTAAAATGTTTTCCTTAGCAAAATGTATTTAAACAAAATTATATTTAAACAAACAAACAAACAAAACACTTGAATTAACCTCTGCCCCTGAAATATTGAGTAACACATGACAGGTACATCAGTCGTCGCTTGTAGGGAGGTCAAGGTGACACGATATTACTTGGTCGCACCAAAACACTCAGGACATCCCCTGCTTAGACACATTTCCTGACATGAAGATTGAACCTCAATCCTCTCAATTAGATTATCTGTTCCTTACATAAATTAAAGTCTAAACCCTGATCAAATGAAATGCACTTGTCTCTGTATTAATCCTCGTAACGTTCTTGCAAATCCATAATTATCCAATGGACAAGCAGGGACGTATTTCACATTGAAATACAGCCCATTTATCTCCTTTTAGTGCCTCTCAAGCTGCAAATATCAGAAAATATAACTCTCAAAGTCACTAATGCAATAGCCCTAATCTTTAGTAAGACTTTGGCTACAGGTGCCAGGTTGATTTTTGTACCGTTTTTTTAATTATGTTTTAATGTAATCTGAGTAGTAATTAATATCAGGACGATGTTATCACACTCCTTTTTTGTGTGGATGATTTATCATCGTAATCCATGTTAAAACCTAGGGTTTCAAATCTATACTCTTAATACAGAAGACTCATATATTCACAATATGTATCCTTTAACATATAATTGTAGTGGGCTATCCATAGTGCTCCGTGTTTTAAGGTTATGAGTCTTGGCAATCCTGATGATCATAGCAACAAAATGCATGATGTGATTCACAGTAGGGGAAATGTAAAGAAAGAAAAGGAATAGCTAGGTCTCTTTGATTGAACTGGATCTGGTTTCACTAAAGACTGAACTGACACCTCTCTTCAAGACTGAAGTGTTAACTGAGGGCTTTCCTTAAACGGCCAAGAAACTAAGAGTGGTGAAATTTGGACAGGTGGAAGGGATTAATTCATTTGTGGAAAAAACAAACAAACAATGGTGTCAAGCTGTCATGGGAAATCTATACAGAGGAAGGACAAATGAGCAAAGCTTCTTTGTGTAAACCTAATCTATTTTTGGGAGAAACAATAGGAAAATGAAGAATACCTCTTAAACAGCAGTTTAAAACAATTAAACTGTATTTTGTGTTATGCTGGTTTGCACAGAATGATGTGGGGCACAGACTTTTCAATTAGATGACGTGCAGAATAATGTTAAAATTTGACAAGCAAAGTTGCTTGCTGTCTTCACATGAACTTCTCTGGAAACCGTTTGTTTTTATGGCCGGGCTATCAGGGCTAAGCACACTGTTGGCAACCATTATGGATGGTATGGAGATATGGTTACTGGGTAGCCTATGGGTGCTGTACAGGGCAATCTTGAAGTCTGTCTTTAGTGAGGCAAGGGTTGCCTTACAGTCATAGACAATGTTAAAGGATAATACACCCCCAACCAACTATAAATTTAAAAGGACTTAGGTTAGGATTCAGTCTTTCTTTCTTGGGGGTTGAAAGCAAGTGAAGGACATGTAATGCAGTACCACTGAGGCAATTAGTGTCTGATTTCACTTTTAGTTTTCAATAAAGAAATTATTAACCCCTAATAGGTCTTATATACTACTTCTTTCATTTAAGTGCTTTGTTGATTAATAAACAAAAATGTAACTCATTTAGTGGCCATCTACAGCAGTAAATCTGACAACCAGGAATGAGTATCTGATGTTAATGGGGAAACTCTATGATAAATAATTAATACAACCCTGCTCACATTATTAATATACATTTTTCATATCAAGGAGAACATCACTGTGAAGGTAACAAAATTCTGTATAATTTGCTTCACACCATGTATTGAAGCCTATAACTATTAATAGTAATTTAAATCTGGATTTAGGAGTTTGTTCAACTCCTATAGACACAGGCAGTAGAAGGTAAATTGATTTAATTTTGGACTAGACTTGATTGACCCAGGGAATGCCGACTGACCATGAGGATGAGGCCACTGGGATGCAGGGCAAGGGATGTTGGGATAACACGTTTTTTGCCGGATACTTCTGCTTGGGGAGGCGGAAGTCTAGCGGAAGATTGGTGTCGTCCTTCTCCCGAACTTCAGTTTAAAACTCCATACATTTTAAAGCAGCATTAAGCATTATAAGAAAAAAAACTGTTTAAGAAGATTGACTGCATTTTTGTCCATAGCATCTGCAATATAAAGTACATTTGTAATTATGAATCTGCATTACACCCAGAGCACAGCTCAATGTGAAATTAAGCCTAAGCTTGTCAAACCTGATTGGATATAATGGATTCTGACAGTTCTGTGGTTAGAAGGGGCCACTGTTCTTTTTTCGTTAAAGTCCTCTCTGAGATAGATGTAAATGTCTGATGATTTATTTCTATCAGAAATGATAGTGCTCGATTTGGGTTTCAACACGGACACTTATGAATATTTAAAATGTTGTAGCGTCATCACTTTATTCAAATATTAATTCTGCTTTCTTTGTTGAGGTGTGCAATTAATCATTGTCCTTGAAATAAGCCTCATCTGCATCTTATTTTTTCTGAAATCTACTCTTACACCTTTCTGAAAAGTAGCAAAGAACATTTCCTAAAAAACAAACAAAAATAAAACAAGTTTGTCACGCTGGTGCAGTATTCTGGATGAGAAGGCCTCACCATGATTACTTTTGTCCAGATTATTAGACTTCAAGCAGTAAACACAGGGATGCTTTTGGCATAATAAATAATCTGCTCTGTCTGCTTGAACACAGCACAGTAAGAATCTTTTTACTCAGATAAACACAAAGACCTACAGTCAAAGCAAATATAAATCACTGTGGAAAAGCAAAAAGAGAACTTTGTAGTATGCAGTTAAAACACATCCCCATAGTTGACTTCAATGAGTAAGACAATATGTGAATATTTTCTATATTTTTGTAGAATTATGAATATGGAAGAGAATGCAACACACCATTTACCGTTAAATGATTTTTCACTTCATATTAATTTATCTTGTCTGAATTTGGTCACACATGTATTTGGATATCTTTGCTTCTCTGCCATTGTGCTTATTATTAATCCTAATACAGTAAATATTTCAGTATTTTTTTTTAATAAAAATGTACCTCCAGATGGTGTTCAGAATACTATTGCTGCTACACAGATTTCTATTTATTTTTTGGCTGAAAAAAATAAATAAATCCACAATATAAAATACTCCAATGAGAAAAAAATAGACAGGGTGCTAGCACAAGGACATAAATGCATTTCTCCTGGTTTTTAGTCAATAATAACTCCTTATCCGTATAATACAGTTAACTGCTTTCAGTCATTAACCAGTAATATACTGTTTGTAAGTGTTTAATTATGTAGCTGTGCCCTTCCAAAACAAAGGAATAAATAGAGCAAGCCTAAAGACAATCAGGGAAAATGTTGAACAAAATCTGAAAAATATCCAACTGTAGGCCACATGATTCTTGTTAAATCTCTGCCTCAATTTCTTGCACCAATACCTGACTTTGATTTATTTTTGTAGGAATTAATGCACTCAGTTTGGCACTATAAAGAAATGACAGATACCATGTTCCTGAAGCTTAATTTATTATTTGAATCAAACAAAGTACAATTATAACATTACAAAAGCAACAAAGGCCAATTTGCGGCTAATCTTTTTTCCTCCAAATTACTGCTTGATGCTGAAATGACCTGTAGTATATGTATTTTTTTTCTAGTGAACTGACTGATGTAAGCATGAAATTTGTTAAACCCTACACTTGGCTTTTCTAGTTTGTTGTTGCAAGGATTTATCTATTTATTTATGTATTGTTAGTATTTTTTTCCCTGTGTGACATTAGTAGACATCTATAAAAGGTTTTAATCCTGTTTTATATTTTCATCCTCATCCTCAGATACTGTCCTGTCTTGACATAACGCAAACTACATTTGTAAAGCACACATAGCATTTAGATTCCTACTTAATAATAACAGTACAGTTTTTAAAATGTTGTAATCTGAATGCGAAATGGAAATAATTGTGTACACATACATATATGTATAGTAAGTCATTTTCTACAGTACTGGTGAACTGGAAATTCCTTCAGGTGCTTCCTGTAATTAAGGTTATATTAATTAATCAACCTGGAGTTTGTTTTCAAGTTAATATGACATTTCCTTGAAGAAACATGCCTGCGATAACATGAGGTTAAAAGTTTAAGCTTGTTTAAGAAATTGTTTTGAAATTTCACCCAAAACCTCTCACACTTCCATAGCGGCAGTTTGAAGTTGCTAAACTACATCCCTCCCGTTAACCAGCTTAACTCCATCTCCCCTGTTAACCAAATGCCCCGAGCATTCGCTAATATGTATTTAGCTGTATTTTGCACCATTTTAAAGGGTTTGTTTATTTGCTTTTCAGTTAATTTGCAGCTTATTCAGTAGGTGACCCAGGCTGCTTGAAACAATTCATTGCAACAGCAGGCTGGCTTCTTCACAGTGCATATCATTATCAAGTGTACATTTGGTGTTAATATGCAGTGAAAAAGACTCCACACTAGGCGTGTTATAGAAACAAATTGATAAAATAAGGATATGTGCTACAGAACAAAAATACCCCTTTAGTTCTGTACATTCTGCTTGAGTTTGTTATTCCAAATTATCTGTGGTTTGTTGCAATGAGAACAATGCCTCTCAATGATCTTCTTACACCTGATTCAAGGGCATGAACAACAAACGCAAATTAAAACGCAAAAATTACATTTTTACTTCACTACAAAATTATATCACCATTTTAAATCTGATTGAACAGAATTATCCATATACTGCATGTCTGTACTATATATATATATATATATATATATATATAATTAATATGACTATTATACTGGTGGAATACCTTGTTTTGTTCATAGCTTGACCACCACATTTTTTTTTAAATGCTTTTTTACAGTCATGACTTGTGAGCCTTTGGAGACATTGCACAATACATACTTTACAATTACAACAATTAACTACTGGAAGGGAGCGAAAGTCGCATGAAAGATGCAGCAAAGAGCATACGTTTGTAAAGATGAAAAAGTAGGGCAGTGGGATAAAGGAAGCATTAGATAATTAAATCACTAAACATTAAAATTAAATACATTAATTGTTTGGTAAGAGGAAATATGTTTTAAGAGTAGCCAAAACAATCCCTCTGGCCATTGTGTCAAATAGAATACTGTTTGCTTTTGAAAAATGATTTCACAGAGCATTTAAAAATATATATTATTATAAAAAAAATGTTTTAATTATTTTTATTTTAATAAAATCCAAATCATGATTTCTGAAGAGCTGGTGGAATATATGGGTTGAAATGTGATTTTTCTCATAAGAAACATTCAGGAAGAGAATTATAAACATCTCTGTAAGCTGTCTCATAGCAATTATACTTACACAAGGCCTTGAAAATTCTTTTAATGCCTACTCTTGGGTTCATACACACACACACACACACACACTCAGCAAAAATTAAACTGTATTTTAAAGATAATTTTGTAAAAATCCAAATAACTTTACAGATCTTTATTGTAAAGGGTTTAAACAATGTTTTCCATGCTTGTTCAATGAACCATAAACAATTAATGAACATGCACCTGTGGAATGGTTGTTAAGACACTAACAGCTTACAGACGGTAGGCAATTAAGGTAACAGTTATAAAAACTTAAGACACTAAAGAGACCTTTCTACTGACACTGAAAAACGCCAAAAGAAAGATGTCAAGGGTCCCTGCTCATCTGCGTGAACGTGCCTTTCAGCATGTCTGGGACCTGTTGGATCGGAGGGTGAGGGCTAGGGACAGAAATGTCCGGGAACTTGCAAGTGCCTTGGTGGAAGTGTGGGGTAACATCTCACCGCAAGAACTGGCAAATCTGGTGCAGTCCATGAGGAGGAGATGCACTGTAGGACTTAATGCAGCTGGTGGCCACACCAGATACTGATTGTTACTTTTGATTTTGACCCCCCCTTTGTTCAGGGACACATTATTCCATTTCTGTTAGTCACATGTCTGTGAAACTTGTTCAGTTTATATCTTAGTTGTTGAATCTTTTTATGTTCATACGAATATTTACACGTTAAGTTTGCTGAAAATAAAAGCAGTTGAAAGTGAGAGGACGTTTCTTTTTTTGCTGAGTTTATATATGTTTTATATGAGTTTAGCTCAGGGCCTTAGTACTTATCATTCTAGAAAGTATGACCTCACTTACTGTACTTACCCGTGTAAATTAGAAGTTGTAAAATGTATTATACTATGAATTGCTTTGTATAATGTAAATTTGAATTTGTAATGTTTGATGCCTTGTACTTAACTGTATTCTTGCACTTGTTGTAAGATGTAATGTTGTCACCCTGGATAAGGGCATCTGCCAAGAAGTACAAATAATAATAATAATAATAATAATAATAATAATAATAATAATAATAATAATAATAATGTTAAGTAGTTAAAATTATTAACACAACTTAGTTTTCAGTGAAGTTGAACACCTGTAATGGAAGTATGCTTAAAATCCACCTGAATTGAATGCCGACGTTCAAAACACATTGAATACATACACAGCACCTTAAATAGTAGTAGCAACACTTTATAAAAGAAAAAGGTCAGTTTACAAAACTATTATTATTTAAAATATGCAGACTCAAATCTCGTTATGCAAGTATTTTTCTTTGTGTTGCAACTATATTATTTCACTGGCCTTCTATCCTTGAAGAAAATGAGCCCTTTTAAAAACGTTAGGTTATTCTACTGTCCTTCTTATCTTCATATTTATTCAAAACTCCTATGCTCAGTCGCCAAATACGAAATCAAGTGTTTTTTTTTTGTTTTTTAGTTTAGTTTTGGCCAACCAAAAAAACACCTTCAAGAGCTGTGTTTGTAATTTGGGATTGGTGTGTAGGGAGCACTTCTGATTGAATCTATATCTATAGGCTTCGATTAAAGATTGTAATTGGGGTTCATTCTTGGTCGTTCTTTAAGATGTTTTTTCTGTTTTCTCCCTTTTTTAATGCCTTTTTGAGACACAAGTGAATGAAGCTAATCAAGACAGCATTCCTCTTTGAAAAATAATGGCAATAATCACAGCTGGTAAAAGGTAATTGGAGAGGGCTGCAAAATGTTACAGATGTACAACTGTCAACTAATGGAGCATTTCCGTTCAGCAGTCGTGAGGATGTGGCCATCAGGAGTGAAGCCCTTGATGAATTTGCCACCGTTTTTCAGTCTGGCATGCTGGGTGATTATGGGACTTGTTGGAAACACAGAAGTAAGTCCGAAATCAGCACCGGTTGGAGCAAAACTTATCTGAAAATAGCAGTCAAGTCTCTCACCATCTGTCATGCTTTTAATTCGATTTGTACAAATGATCTTATCACAGAGGAATAACACTGGATTTTGCAAAATCAGGTACTTGCAAATACTGCTTCTGGTTTTAGTATTCAAATTTATTCAGAGATCCTATATTTATCTCGGTCTCATATTTATCTATCTGACTATCCATGATATCAAACTTCAAATTCTACAAAAAGGTATACTGTATATTCATTTGTTAATATTTGATTAATATAAGAATAATAACAACAAAATTAGACAATATAGCACACCACTTAAATAAGCATGGAAGCCACCAGTATCTATAAATTAAAACTGTATTTTTTAAAAGAAATGACAATAAATTATATGTTACAAATACCACACACATTTCTTAGTATGGCTAAAGATTCCAATATCTCCAGGGCTTTTTCTGTTCTACTTAAAATATTAGAGAATCACATTTAGGCCTATCCAGCTGCACAATGGGATTAAAAACAGTTCCTCAACATTCCTGGCCCAGCGAGAAATGATGTGAATAGAAAATCAGGTGTATTATGTGGAGATTTAAGAAACTAAAAATCAGTAGCAAATATATTTCTCCACCTCCACATTTCCAGTTTTCAGGGGAGTAATCCACAATCTTCTGAACAGGCCACTTGGAAAGCAGATGTTCTCGACTGAAGTGTGGGCTATTATTTGTTCAGTCAACTGGTTCACTGCAACAGCTTGAAAATCTCATTAACCAGTGGTTTCATACTTCAAAAAATATCATAATCATTATACAATACTGTGATATTATTGTAGGTAGAGTTGTCAACTAGATACTTATTTTCTGAGTGTGGAACCGCAGTTTAGTTTAATTTGACTTGCTGCTTAATTTAAATTGTGGATCACACGCAATTTCAACTAAAGGAAAGCATTTTACACTGTACACCCTGTTCTTTAGTTTTTGTGTTGTTGAGCTAGTGACTGTGAGAAAAAAATGTGAGAAGAGAATTGTTTTTAAGCTGCAAAATGTATTTAATTAGGCATTTCGTTTTCTAATTTGTGGTTTTAATTTACTTTGTCCTGTTTTCCTTTAAGACTTCATTACAATTTAATTAATCTGTCAAAGCAGTATTCACTAACACTATATTTGTGATATACAATTACCATGTTTGTGCTTCATATATCTCCTTTATCTCTCTATTGATCTATATTGTTAAAGTTATACATTATTATTCCAGATATTACCAATATATATTTTTTACTTCTAGTTCTGAAACACTTGACACAGTTCAGCTCCCTATGTTCTTTTTTTATTATTCACAAGTCAAAATACATATGTTATTATGCATTTGATGTTGGAATGACACCCCAGAGAAAAATATTTTACAGGGCCAACTTTAAGACCTGCCACAAAAAGAGTCCTCTTGTGACCTCAGCACTAAGTTGAAGTTGAACTAACTTTTGTGAAGCCCAGGCTGTCTGATACTTGGACGTTTCTTTGCAAAGCTGATATGGACCGTGGGTGTTGAGCTGTAGCTACCGTACTTCGCTTGAATAGCACTCCAGACTGACTCGGCTGCAATGGTACTTTTGCATATTCGCAGAGCCCGAGTGTGTTTTGGCACCGGGAGTGCATCTGTGAGCCCACCACAGGGGGCCTGCCCTCATTGACACATCCTGAGCAGAACTTGCACCCCGGACGGGATACCTCAGCTGTCCGGGAGAGATGCCCTGTTGTCTGAAAAGCATCAGCTGTGCCTTTTAGGTTTCCGTTCAGTCTTGGCGGTTTGCAGCGACAGCAAATCCGGCATTCCATTCATATGTGAGGATTAGTATCCTAGAGGTTTTTATTTGGAAAACGCTGTGCCAATGACTGATGAAGGGTACGAGCCTGTTTTATGAATTGCCTGAGATGATGGCTGGTATGGCTGTTTACTTTCTTTTCACTGGAAGCCAATAATGGCAACGTGACTTTAAGAATGAAGAGGGAGATTACCTGCTAGGTGCCCTTTTATTTCTTTCTCAGTAAGACCAGGGTGTGTGTGTTATGATTTATTCAGGATTGTTTCCCCATTGTTTCAGCAATTAGAAATATCCACAAGGTTTAGGTTAATAGTAAAAACAAACTTTCCTGAAGCAGAAGTCTTTGTGTGGAAGAGTGTTGGTGCCAAAGACAAGATGGATTTTTAAAAGAACATACTCTTCTCTTCTTTCGCCTTTTGTAGTGGCCAATGATTAATGATGAAAAGAACAATGCGTAGGAGTGGCTTGAGGGAGCCCATGAACACTGTGCTGCCACGGACACTGCCATGGTGTTTCCAGGTTACTGCAGATAACCTTCCCAAAAAATCACCTTTTGTGTGCCAGATGTCAAGTCTGGAGACCAGATGGCTTCACAATTAATAGAGGTAATTCAGGTTTTCAAGACTGCCTCTGATCTGTGAGCATATGACATGGAATGCATGCCAATGCAATGGGAGGGATTTCTTACCTAGTACTAAAATATTAACTTAAAAGTCTTTACAGTGAGATAGCGGATACTCTTGACTATTTCCAAAGCTCATCAATGTTGAACAGGTCTGTGTCTGTTCAGTAATATATAGGCAGAAGTTGTTCAAAGAACTGACCATAAAGAGATCAGTTTTCTCTCTGTGTCACAAAATCCAGCATGTCTAAGGGTCTTTGTGGTGCAGGAGTTGGCTTCTGTCAGGTTAGATGTTGAATAAAAATCCTGGCTGTTGACTTTAGCAAGCCTATCACATTCGGTTTTGAAAGGATAGGTTACTTTGTGAAGCATTGTGACACAATCCAGTACATCTCTTTTAAAATAAAAAAACTAGTTCTAAATGCTGGAAATTAAATCTATAGTTAAGGCTGTGTTGTGCTGATGCTGATGCCAACGTGGAGCTCCTGCAGCCTGGCTTTCAGAGTATGATAATTATCTTGTCTGCTCCATTAATAGCCCAGGCTAACCTAATAACCTGAGCTCCTGGGATCCTCAATTGTGATGAAAGGCGCTATACGAACATAAGATTCATTCATGCCTTGATTTACAGGCACAGTCAACACCCACAGGGGATAATTAGATCAGGAATTATCATCTGCTTAACTTTGCTAATTAGATTCAAAGCCTTGCTATTTTCATCTGGACATGTCTTGTAAGTAAGTGAAAAGGTGTACAGAGTTTAATTATCAGTTAATTAAGTGGTGGAATTAATCTCTGGACAACAATGCATTTGGTTACTTAAAAAGGTGTTTGTGCATTTGACTGCTGAGCACTGCTTTTATCAGCTGTTTCCCCCCTCCCCCATTTTAATGCAAGATTAAATGGAGAGAGGGGGCAGAAGAGGGCTAGGAATGCTGATGAGCATTTGAGTATTTCTAGGTATGGAGCAAGTGTCCTCAGTAAACAGTTATATCTAATATGTCAGAAATTCCTCTTTAATATTTTAGTTTAAATGCACAAGTGATTTAATGGTGGGAGGTCATTGTTACACGACTCTCTAAGGGAGTGGTCTGAAAACATTAAAATGCATCTTGGATTGTCACACGGAAGAATTGGTCCAGAAACTTCTGATGTGAATTTGTAAGGTAAGGCATAGTACCCAAACTATGAGGATGTACAAGTGTAATCCACTGCGGTTCATTACCTTTGTCAAAGTGTGAATTCTTCACATTCAACTTAATGTGATATTTACATAATTTTCTTTTTACATGCGAATATGAATAAATATTTAAAAAAAACATTTATCATGAAATAAATACAACTAGTTTAGTAGAGGTTTCCCTTATCATTTTGTATGTTAAAGTGAACTACAAGCAAAAGACTAAGACTGCAACAAATATCTTACATAAGTCAGGTAACAACTGATCTAAGTCCCAGTTGTTGGACTATAAAGTAAGTTCAGTTTCCTTTGTCACCACAGGTTATAGAATGAGTGTGTGTGTGTGTGTGTGTGTGTGTGTGTTTGTTTGTTTGTATAGTGCTAAATTGAATAACTGACAAAGCAGAAAGTATTCACCAAAAACACCAGGGACTACAGAACACATCGCTGTCTTTATTATAGCCTTAAATGGCAATAATACTGAAAAAAAGTGAACTCAAAAACAGATGGTGGCAACCCACGTCTTTGTTTTTTTTTTTTTTTTAAAGAGTACATCAACTCCTGCTTTAATTGTGGCATGAATAACATCAAAAAAAAAAAAGAAATATACAACTTATATTACACTATGTGTTATGAACAAAATATAAATCTATAACTCTATGTTATATTTACATAATTTTATTTTATTTTTAATTTCAAGTTGAGATGGTAAGATAAGTTTCTTTTACTTTGTTTTAAGCTCCATTCATAATTTTATGATTGTCTCATTTTTTTTTATGTATTTATGTACTACTACTAATCTGCAATGAAACAGCATGCCGCCAGTGACAGTGAGTGTTGGGGGATTATTTATTTATATAATTATTTATTTTGAAGGGGGCACAATGTTTTAAATAAATATTATGGAATACGAAATATGCAAACTGTTAAAGGTTATAGCCCAGAAAACATACAGATTCACATCATTTGCACATATACTAGTATGTGTGAAAGTTACCTTCTGGGCCCAACATCAATAGCAGTAGTGTAGTCCAAGCTAAGTACACACAACAAGCTAGTGTGTATTGTATCAACACTAAAGCAATACATTTTACTCTGAAGCAGACTTCTCCAAAGCCCAAAGCCTTACATCCTTCACATTTGGGCTGCTTAAGCAATTCAGAGTCTAAAACTTAACGCTGAATCTCAGGTAGAAATCTGAACTTGTCCCCCAGGATGTTAGTGTGAGAATGTGGGCTGTTTGAGGAGGAACCCTCCAATGAGAGAGTACCTCTGATGGGTCATTAAAAGGTCACTGGCTGGCAGGTCACCTGAAAACGGTCATGGCTGTCCCATGCCTTCGGAGCTAAAACAAAGCAGTCTCGCTAGGTCTCGAGTTACATAAATAAAACATATTACCTTTCATGGCAGGGTAAACACAGTGGAACATCATTAGCATCGAATGTTACAGAACAAAGTGACTTACAGCGAAGTGACTGTTGCTGTAAGTCTCCAAAAACAAATGTGTGTATGTGTGTACGCCCTTAGACGCAGTAACAATGTATTTGTCATGTGAAGCATTTCAAGTGTAAGGGAGCTGCTTCTGTTTCATGCGTACAGTGAATCCCAACCCAGTATAAATGTACAGGTTTTGCCATTTTTAAACACCTGTAATCCCAAAGGGTTTATTCTGGAGGTATTAACACTGACAGTAGCTCTTCTTGTACAACCCATGATACTCTCGTATGAGAAATTATAACTTTAGTAAATGGGAAGAGACTTGCAACAGCTTTAGGTTCTTGCTAATGAGGCTCCATTGTGTTTTATGTAAAAATCCCTGCAAATGTGAGTAGGGCACATTTGTTCACAAAAACGGGGAACAAGCTAGTTGTTTTTTTTTTCTTTAAAAAAAAAAAAAAAATTCACATTATACATAAATTGATACAAAAACACTTTCTTTTTTTTCTTTTTTGTCCATACAGAGTGCTTTAAGAAATGAGTTTGACATGAGAGTTAAATTAATGAAATGTATAGTGAAAGAAGTCTCGTTTCTCCTTTGCAACAGCAGTCCATTTTACTAACTCCTTCTCAGAAAAAATAACGTCAATAGGATTAAAATAAACAAAAAAAAAACTAGACAAAACAAATAAAAAATAAAAGACATTTTAGGTCTAAATATCAGGTTTAAATACCTACCAGCTAAAGGTAAAGCTGCATTGCTGAGCAGATTCATAAGATTATAAAAACCCAATAAAGGATGAAATAAATTATACATAACTTACTAATGTAGGAACAGCTGACCATAATTATAATTATTATTAATATTATTACACTAGAGGCAGTTTGATTGAAAAAAATACAGTCTTCAAATACAAACAAAACACTGACATGCAGAATATGGTCAGCTACTCCAAATATCCACAGCAGAGTGACTTCATTAAAGAAAAAAAAAATCAAATAAAATAATGATGGGGATGAAAATTCTACTGTTTCCAAAAGCAGATTCCGGGTCTGATTTTGCTGACATGCTGGATGTTTCCATTTTACTGTAACCATGTGGAAGAAACTCTCCTCAAAGGTGACATAGCTGTGTTTTGGGTGTATTGCTGCCATTGCTCCATACTTATTTAAAATGCACTGTTTCCTGAGCCAGGCATGGTTTTGAAAGGTAAGTGCCAATAGATTTTGCTTTGTTTTCCTCCAAATCGCTTGCTCTTAATACCCTTTGTCTACCAGAAATGTAACAGACAACAATTGCGATATAAGTCACTTAAATATCTCCAAACAGGCATTTATCAAATGGTGCATTATATGGCATGATTAAAAAACAAAACAAAAAACTATTAAATACACAAATTAAAATATTTAAAGGCCAGCGAACTATGGAAAACACAAAAAGCCCTTATAATATTTTCAATTGGAAATGTAAATCAGTCAGGGACAATCAAAACTGAAGGAGAGCAAAATGCTGGGCATAATATATATATATATATATATATATATATATATATATATATTTAAAAAAAAACAAAAACAGTAATAGCCATTCCCTTACTAAAGGACTAAATATGATTATAATTTCCCAGCCCCATGAGAGAATGGGAACTCTCCCCACAATGCAGTGTGTTGACTGATACTCTGCACAAGTCTGAGAACATGGAGGTGAGCTCCTTTGGGAATCTCCTCGACTTTCCTTACAAGATAGTGACCAGCTGGGGAGAGATTTACAGAGGGGATGAAAACAAGTCTTCCAAGAGCATTCCAGGCATGTTCAGTAGGAACGCTTGGGTCATTATCATCCATTAAGACTACATTCGGACCAGCAGCTGCTCTTAATGGTGCAATGGTAGGTCAAAAGATGATGTTTCCTGCTGTAAGACCACCCCTGGCCATCCACTGTGATCCCTCCCCATACCAGCAGGACTCCAAGGAATGACTATTATAACAGATATTATAATTTGTTCTTCCCGCTGCACCATGACTCACGAATGAAGAGTAATTAAGTGCCACTGCTCAATGGTCAGCCATTTTACTTGCCTTTGGGAGCAAAAGCATTAATTTCTGGGACATGGCACCTGCTTTGAGGTGCAAACAAGCGGTGGGAGGGGGACATGACGAGATAAAATGTCAGGTAATTTGAAGTTGAAATTTTTGATCAGGTCCAACTGGTGGGAAATGTGGCCTCTACATTTAAAAGGGATGTGAACTTGTAGAGACCGCATCCAAACATGTTCCCAATAATGCGTGTTGACATGGCAACAATCTCACTACACCCTTCAGCATTGCTGGCATCTGCTGTGGTTGACCATGTGCCACTTTGCTTTTTGGAAATACATAACAGGGTCTTTCTGACATGTAAAATGTTTTTTTTTTTTTTTTCCTTCTTCTATAGACCTGGGCACTAAAGGGAAAAGAAAAAAATCTGGGAAAGTTTTGCATCTGTTTCTTTTGGAATATGCAAGGACCCTAGACTTGGCATGCCTAGTAATGATAAAAATAAACTTTTTTTAAGAGCTTTTTAACTTCTATTTAGAGTGCTGATGGAATAATATATTCTAATGGAAACAGCCCCCAACACAACTTAAGTTTATGCAACCATGGTTTACCTAAATGCATCTTTTATTTTTCTACAGCCTAAAAACTAGTTTTCTTCATATTATACATTTGAAAATTTTCAGCATCATAAACATTTATATTTCTTATAATACATATAAATTCCACTTTTTTTTTGAGAATCCAAGGAACTCTGCAGTATAGCTGATGAATTGCTCCGTCAAATTTTGAGTACTGTGTCCTTCCACAAGAAGTGCAACCGTTACTGCATTAAATGAGTGGGGAAAAAAGGAGCGAGAAAAGAAAAGCACAAGTTAAGTCAAATGTGCAAATATGATGATGGAAAAGACGAAGTTTCATCCCCAGAACTGACTTGCTAATAATGGTCCTACACATTATTAGTACCATAACACATAACACAAAATTCCAAGTAATTTTAAAAAGAAAACAACATATTTCTCGTTTCAGAAGTCTCTCTCTTCACCTGAGAACTGCACCTACAATTTCCTTAAGGAAGATGAAAGAAACGATAACACAAAAAGCGAGAAAACAATAAAAATAAAATCACAAGCTGCTGGTACTCCAGGAACGTAGGGGATTGTCTAAGACACAACACTGTCCTAACTTAAGACGTTAAGGATTAAAAAGGTCACCTATTTTCAACACTTAGTACAAATTTGGCACTTCCTATAAGATGTGGTGTCGGTGTGCAATGGATGGCGGAAAGTTCTTTGAAAAAAGGATGCATTGACAGTTCATTGGAGTTCAAGAAAATAAGTCCCTCAAAAAACTTGAGAGAAGCCTTAATTTTTTTTTTTTTTTTTCTGTCAGGTGCATTTTACTAAAAGAAAAAATTATAATAAAAAGAAATCTTTTTTTGTCTTCTTAAAACTGTAGCACAAAAACAACAAAACACATTCACAAGCCACTTGTTGGCACTGTGTACCTGAGTGAGAATATTATAGAACGTTGAAGAATAAACAGCTGTTTAAAGTTTTTTTTTTCTTTTCTTTTTTCCAAGAAACAGGTCAGAAGGGTAAGACTTCAGTGCTTATGTGTAGCAGCTGAATTACTAGCGTCTTTTCGTCATTTTTCATTTCTATATAACCCATAGCTTATTTAATTTTTTTCTGATCCTGCTTTGCAGACTCAGGTCTAGAATTCAGCAGTCCTTACAAGTTTTAAGACTTTTTCTTTTTCTTTCTTTTGTCATGTAACAGTCAGTGTATGACAAAATTAATGTGCTTGGCTGCTGGTATTCGCACACCGGAGAGGGTGTGTGTCCGGGGGAAAGGGAGTTTGCTCTTGCTTGTAAGAGTCTAGCCGGCGGTGGGGGTAGGTTGTCGGGGATGGGTTGTACAATGGTGGAGGACGGAGAGGTTGTGTTGGTGATAGTAGCGGAGGTGGCCGTGAGAAATGAAAAGCCAGTAACTTTGCCCCCTTCTGCCGTCCTTAGTCAGCCTGCACGGCGATGTGGTTCTCACTGTCGCTGCCATAGTCCGCGTCCTCGTCCTCATAGTCGAAGTCGTCGTACACGTCTCCGTTGCCGTCGTCCACCTGCATCTCCTCTTTCACACGCGGCTCCTCAGCCTTCATGCTGTGCAAGTAAGTGCTCTGGATGACGGGGATCGTGGGCTCGGGGCTGCTCGACATGCTGGAGTGCTCCGAGGGGATCTGGGGCGAGGGCAGGCCGGCCATGGTGATCGCGCCCGGGTACACCACTCCCGCAGAGGTCAGGGGGATCTGGCCCTGCTGCCTGTGGATGTCACGAACGGAGAAAGGAACAAAAACACAAAATACGTTAAATATTTGATGATTTGTAGTATTCAAAACAGCCCCCAGGGGAGTCAAACTCAATTCCTGGAGCTGAAGGACAAAAACTGACAATTTCGATTATTTTTTTCCTGTCCGGAGAAATTTACTTTGAACCTAAGTGCACCTTAACAAAACAAACATCTCAGTAAATGTATTGCTAATGTGCTGTTGTTTTCAATTCGCTTTCTATTGTACAACTCAAATACAATACTAATCATAATTACAAAAAAACTAATTGTATTGTTTTAGCATATTAACATTCACAACTGCACAAGGTCTTTTTTTTGTATTTTGTTCTCATGAGGTTCCTATTATTGTGCAGATATGGTAATTTGAAACACCTGGACAAATCTGAAGAAAAATGAGGTGACGCAAAAAGGTTTATGACCTGTTAAGTTCTGACAAAGCCATCCAAAAAAGTTATGAGTGCAGGATTATAGCTGATAGGAAAACAGCTTTTCATTTGAACTTCCCCCCCACTATCTTCTGTATAAGCAAGATGTAGCTTTCATTGAAATACATTATAGTTATGGTTACAAATGATGAATTGGTGATTTAGGGGCAAACTATCACACCAGTGACATTGAGGCATTTCAGGACCAGGGAGCAAAGACCACTGCTTAAACTATATGATTGTTATGATTATTTAACCTGGCTGAAAGAGACTTACTGGGGAACCCATTTACACATTGGATTCTACTATTTACACAGTGTCGTACTCATGGGTGCGGTGTCTGAACCCACAACCCTCCACATTGAGGTGAACACACATACCCAACTGTGAAGTACTGCCTCATCTCCTGACGTCGATTGCGCATGATGGCTTTGTATTCCCCAATTCGCAGTTTCTTTCCATCGACTAAGCACGTGCGCTTGGGCCTCGGCTTGTATTTGTAGTCTGGATACTTCTCTAGGTGCTGCTTGCTGAGCCTAGCCTGTTCTTCATAGTACGGCTGTTTTTCCAAATTCGTCATGGCTTTCCAGCGAGATCCTATTGGAAAGAAATAAAATAACCATTATTCCTGTTCTTGCGGAAACCCAAAAGACAACATTCGTTTTATTTCAGATCAGATTCCCCTTAGGTATGTAGCAGGCTTGACTGCTTTATTATTTTTTTCTCCAAGGACTATGCTGAATAAGTCTCTGCTGGTGACCTCTGAAAGATAAGTCATTATCTCTATAAAAAATTACTTTGGGGGAAGTGTTTATATGTCATGGCATTCTCATTAGAAGAACAGACCCTTAAGATATCGGAGATCTTTACTGGGAGTTCGAGTTGCGAGGGGTCATGTGGCCTTTCAAATTGTTTTATGGACGCTATAATTTGTGCGTTAGGTGAAATCTTGATCCGCATTGCATCCGGGATTAATTAGGCCAGGTTTCATAGACAACGTGCAATACCTCATCTTGCTCAAATAATATACAGGTTTTAATTGTGATAATAATTAGTCAAGCTTTCAACACACGAAGTTCATTCATTTTTATGCAGATGGGCTGAAAGTACTTTTGATTGTATTATTTTACTTATGGTTCATATAATTTTGTTTTTTAATAGCAGTCTTTAACAGGAAATATTTATTTAAAACCAAAAAAATGTCTGTCGTGAGATCTATTGATTGATTCATCTGTCTATCAGTCTGCTTATCTCTAAGTGTCTATCTCTCTATCTATCTTAATTAATGATGCCTTCTTGTATTGTTTCTTAGGTAGCTGTTGACCCTGTACATTGCTGTCCGCTTTCTCTTCATTACACATTCTCTCTCTGTCTCTCTCTCCCTGCAAGCAGGCCAGGGTAGCGTTCGCAAAAGCACTCCACCGTGCTATTTGTGCTATCTGCGATGAATTTACACTTTCATTCCCGCTACTGTATATTTAATCAGAAAAACCTGTCACCACTGCCCCCTACACATGCAGCCAAAACTGTAATAGGAAATTCCTTATGTTAACAATTCAGTGTAGTGGCTTATTAAAACCAGATTTCAGTGTATTATAAAATGCTTAGAAGCTCTTTAAAATGTCAAAAGGAATCCCAGGGGTCTGCATAAAATGTCAGGCTAACTCAAGTGCTTGTTTAATGCATAATGAATTAGTATCATATTGTTGGATTCTGTTCTCCATAACAATTCATTAACTGTTAGTTACACAAT
The DNA here is from genome assembly GCF_036373705.1 of Amia ocellicauda. Classification (NCBI taxonomy): domain Eukaryota; kingdom Metazoa; phylum Chordata; class Actinopteri; order Amiiformes; family Amiidae; genus Amia; species Amia ocellicauda. The sequence continues at coordinate 43,869,902 of NC_089854.1, read as the reverse complement.
GAAATGTTGCTTACAAGGAATATAGTAATCGAAGCGTTTTTTTGTGTTTTTTTTGCTGCCATTCTTTCTTTCCCCTCGAAGGAACATCAGGTGTAGATGCCCATTCATTCCATTACAAGCTCGTCAAATGGAGATAAGAAATGGACAAAAGATTGTGTCAATGAGCATCAACTGCTAAGGAATGGCTCCTAGCCACTGGGGCAACTGCACAAGCTGTCCGTTTCTCTATTCTCAGAGGGGTGACAGACAAAACTCCTGTCCAGTCAATGCTGAGGACAGGACATATATATATATATATATATATATATATATATATATATATATATATATATATATACAGCTCTGGAAAAAATTAAGAGACCATTTAACATTGATTTCTGAACTTGGAGTGGTCTCTTAATTTTTTCCAGAGCTGTATAAATATGTATGCATAGAGGATTTGATTTCCGTGCTCCTGATCCTAAGAAAACAGAATGTGTTCTCTTCTGTGTCGCATACGTAAAGCTCCTTCAAGTGGGGGAAGCAAATCCGCTACACAAGGGATAAACAAAATCTGGTTAAGAAGCATTTTTAAAGTTATCATACCAAGGATTTTGCTGATGTTAGAGTTATGCATGTCAGGGAAAGCCTGAAGAATTTTTCTCCTCTCATCTTTTGCCCAGACCATGAAAGCGTTCATGGGGCGTTTTATATGGGGCTCGCTGTTCCCCCGGCCTCGGGCTTCCCGGAACATCCTGGAATCGGACACGCTTGGGCTTCCTAGGATTGAGGAAGAACAGTACAATTAACACTTCTGTTTCATAATCTACTGTAATTTGCAGTGCAGACACAAAACACTTAAGGGAGACATTTTAATTTTTTTCAGAATGGTGCCAGTTCTCACAATTTTCAACGAGGCATGCTCAGTTAAAAAAAAAAAAAAAAGCTATGTAAAAACAGGTAAATGGGCTTCTATATTTTGGTTTATTTCTCATCGCTTTACTATTGTTATTTGGAGCTGTCATAAATTTCACACTAAATTCAAATGTTAAACAGTAAATGAAGGGATGAAATTGATTTTGAAACTTTTTCTTTTTAGCCTGAGTGGTGAGTTTGTGGTCAGATTCACTCTGACATATTTAGTATGTGACTAATTATTATGGTTATTATTCTATAATGTGGATATTTTCCAATTCCTCCCCACAAATATGACAGGGATTCCTTCCTAAATAGCAGGTCACTTGGCCTGAAACAGTGTAGAGGGTTTAAGTAATTTGTAATGGAAATGGTGGGCCATTTAATGAATGTTTGAAGGGGAGGCTGGGGTGTAAAGTAAGCTGTTTGCTGGGTCAGGTTAGGGAGATTTTATAGACCGATTTTCTTGCGTTTGGTTTTATCTTTTCAGTTTCCTATATTGCCCAGCCAATATGTGTTAAATCTTACTGGATCTGGGCTGTCTTTATGGATGACCTTTTCTGCGCTCATGCTTCAATGGTTATTTCTTTTCTATTTTTGTAACACCTGCATTTCTCTATTGAAAAAACAGCTTCATAAAATATTCAACAGACAAAAGAAAGGAGGCTTATTGGTGAAAATTCCAACATGCATTTGGACCTGAACCGTAGTCAATTACAAGCATTTACTTACAAGGAGTCACCTACAGTCCAAGACTATCCTTTTAAAAAAACAACATATTTTGCATTGTAATTTACTGCACGTGTAGTATATATATATATATATATATATGAGAGAGATTTATTTAACGATTTTCCTTAAATGTTTTGGATATTCTTTTAGAATGCTATGAAATCAAAATTGGAGTGCTAAGTGGATAAATGTTGTATTTAATATACCCTGTCTTTCAAGCAGTAGGTAAATTGTTTTTGGTTTTAACAGAGAAAATGATTGCCTTTGCTCAACTAGCTGTGCGGAGTGTTAATTAAATGTAGGTCCATATTATGTAGGACACTTTCAGATTACCCAACTGCCTAGCTAAACCCCGCAAATTTAATTAAAGCAATTGAAATTCTATCCCCTTAATAAACTACAGTATAAGTCAAAGCTTAAAAGTCTTTAGAATTAGGGTGAAAAAAGAGAAGGCGAGAATAAAACAAATAATAGATTTAGAAAAAAAAAGCCTCCAACCTTTTTAGTTTTGTGTATAAAAATTGGTCTGGCTACACCTTGGAGAGCGATAGATTTCAGATTTCACGTTCGCAGGCTTGAAAGTTTAGAGCAGTCTCTCTCTAGACTTGCACCACACAATCACAGGAGTGCAAATCTACAAACCATGTGGTTGTGGCTTAATATAGGCACCTGGGCACAGGAGGCCATGGGAACACTCCCCGAGACACCCATGACTTAACAAGACATATGTCAAGCGGAGAGACCCCTCTGGCGCATAATGGCGTTCTTGTGCAGAGTGTAGGGGGTTTTTTTTGGAGGGGGGATATGAAAACTGCCTGGTTTAGGAAACAATGCTGGCAAGGGGAGACGAGTACTCTCTGCCTCGATCCCACAGCCCCTTTGGGAGACGGGAGGGCAGGCCAGAGCCAGCCACAGCCCTTTGAAATGTAGCTCACCCAGAGCCACAAACAGCTGAGCCGTCTGAATGGATATGGTGGACTACGGAGGCCTGGATGATCTTTATGATTATTGTTTGCATTATTCCTAAAGAGAAAGTGTCTGGACAGGAAAAGGAGAACACAAAAAACTAAAAACTCTGCTTTGGCTTTGAATGGGGTAAAATAAATACAAATTAACAAATGCAACGGATGTGTTTCCGAGGGGCGGTGGTGGGGGGTGTAGTTTAATGCAACGTGAACAAATAGCACCTGATACTAACCATCTGAGTCCCCGCTCATGTTGAACTCCATCATGGCATGGTTGAATTTGCCATCCTCGGTCTGCTTCGCTGCAAGCTGTTGTGTCAGACTCTCCAGCGCCGCTTTCTCCTGCAGGAGAATAAACACCGTCACCAAAACGTGGTCTAACCCTTCATGAACTGTTAATTTCACTCCCTGATAGAAGCGATTTATTGGGGAATAAAAAAAGACAGGTGTATGTATTTACAGCCCTTAATGAGTACGCAGATTGAAAAACACTGGAAGCCCTTGAACAATCATAAAGCCAGGTTTTAAAGTGGAGTAAGTTCTGGCCTTATATCAAACAAACTAGATATCTTTGGCCCACTGTGGGGGAGCTTTTCTCCCATGTAGTTCACCTGTGAAACCACCAGGGTGCAGCACTCACTACATCCAAAACTAGTTTCTGCAAGGGGGGGGGGAACTTGCAGTAGTACTGACTGTGTATAAGGCAGTGTCTAGTGGTAGCCTTTTGAGACAGGTATGATCAGTCACTCTCTAAATTGCTGCTCTGAAGAAGAGCAGACACGTTTGAGGAGACATTTATTGAAACTGAAAACGAAACCAAAAGAAGTTGTCTTTGAATGCAGTCTTTTGCAGGCAAAAAAAAAAGAAACACGTACAGTTCGAATGATAAGGCAAACACAAAATATAAACAAAATACAGAGACAACAAAATCCCATTTTCCTGATATCTGAAGTTGTTCCTTATTTCAAATTAATAACATACACACACTGTGGCTACAGCTCCTGAAATGATTTTAAATCAGTCTTATTGAGGATGTTAATTCCAATACCAGTTGTCTAGACACTTTTTATTTTAATGCTTGGCTTGCCTTACGCATTGTATACTGCCGCACTGACCCACGGCTCTGTTCACACAAAAGACAGAAAAGGGTAATGAAATAATTTGATTAGAACAATAAAGCCGAGATTGTGCAAACTCTCATAGGATCTCTCGATGCCGGGAATGTCAAAACAGTCAGCTCTGCTTTTGTTGTGTATCACTATGCAGTGACTCAAATTAACCTTCAATCACAGAGGGGGATGTGTCTGTCTATAATTATACAGAGTGGAGAAAAGCAGAGGTTAACTTACATGGGGGAGGGAGCCGAGATTAGAGAAAAAGGGGTCAGAACCGCTGATACAGAATTAACAAATTTGTATTGCCGTGGATGAACAATTTCCAAAAGAAGAAGATATGAATTACAAGAGACCCGGGTCTAGTAACTCCTTGTTATGTTCGTTTGTAAAAGCAGTCATAACTTGGTCGAGAGAACCCATCTTCAGAATCAGACATGTATAAGACAATATACAGATTGCATATAATACACATCATATTCTTGATTATGATGATAAAGAAATAATAATGCTAATTTTAGTTACTCATCATTTATGATATGCAACATTTACTCATCATGATCTAATAATTATTATTAGTAGTAGTATCATTATTATATATTTTTTCTTGGACTCATGATTAGAGGGCTAACAAGGCTGCCTCTAGCCAGGAAAGAGTTAATTCCAGCAGCCCCATCCATCAGGCAAGGCAGTAAGGCATCAATATGAATGATGGATGTGAAATTATTACAGGGCTGCCACCAAACGCACTCTCTGCCATTTGTAACTAACACTGGAACTGACACGCTTTTTTATTAAACATCCACATTAAGTCAACATTGGTCACTGTCATCTCCTGCTCAGCGCTCTGTTAAAAGGCGGAGGGGAGAGAGAGGTAGTAACGGGGGCTGAGCGCTCGCCTCTTCCGTGGTGACAGGGTGGCCCCCCCTGTTCACAACACTGGAATAAATGGTGTTACAAATGGACTCTTTAGTCAAACCACAAGATGCAAATGCATGTCAAGAGAGCCTGCAGCTGAGAAGGAAAGGGGAAGTACTTAGAGAGTGTTCTTTGAGTAGTCATTACTATACTGAGGTATTTCTTTTTTCTTTTCCTTTTTTACATTAGGCAAGTGGTTTGAAAGTACTGCAAACCATGCAAGATTAAAAACACAGATGAGAGATGTAGGTTTTCTATAGAGGAGTCCAAGGTGGATGTTGAAAATCTTTTTTTTTCCCCATTCTGTAAGAATGGTTTAAAAAAGTGATTTACCTTAAAAGGATCAATTTGACTCTAGAGGACCAGAAATGCACTTTGAAGTGTGTAAATGCATACAGTTTGCCTCGTCTCGTCACCGCCCTGCACCCTTCCCTCCGCCTCCCACACACACAACACACACACACACACACACACACACACACCATGAGTGTCAGTTTGGAGCTGCCTCATCTTCCATCAAGGAAAAATGAAAACTCTGGAACAACACACAATGCTCTCTTTCACGGTTATACAGAGGGAACAGAGTTTGGTGGTTTGGGGTGGCCTCCTCAGTCTTGACTCACGAGTTCTGTCTGAGGCCCTCAGTGAGTGTATATCGGCGTTCGAACACCTAGCTCCGCTTGTGAGCGCTGAAACGCTGCGATTTGTCATGGTTTCCGAAGTGCTCGCCCTGCCACTGAAAAGAGTGACCCATCTGTCTGGCTTATTGGAGATTCAGCGGCGTTCTGCCCTGCTTAGGTGATTTCAGATCTCGCCACAGCCAGCTGGGCTGCCATGCAAATTTGCGAACTCTGGGAGTCAGGGATCAACACATTAGTGCTCGAGTGTTCAGGGCTCAGTGTGCTCATTCATTTACAAACCGTTTTGACATTAATTTGAAACTCCGAGTGAGAGAGGGCTCATTCAAAGTGAGATTTACAGACCCGGTTTATATTTACTGCACTCAATAAAAGGCAGATTTACAAAGCATTTACATGGCAAATGCAGACGTCTTGCTAATTTTCATTTCAGACCCCTATCTGTTTTTTTTTTTTAAATATATGTTCAGCTTTCCAGCCCCCGGAGTTGCATTTACAACTTAATTATACAATTAGAATACATCACAAAATTATAGCATCTTTAAAAATACACTTAAAACGGTCCCATCCATTAGAATGTGACCCATGTAAATTGTGAATCTGTAATGAAATGCATTATTTTATTCTCTGTGATGGAATTAAATTGTTTCTCCAAGTTAATTCGTGGAATTTAAATGAATTTGCTAGACAAATACAATTTTACCAGAAAAAAGGGTAGAATATATTCATTTTTAATTATTAACAGCAGTGTTGGTTATAGCTACAGTGGTTGTATTATTAGTATAATAGATGTAGCTGCAGTCATACCAGTATATATTTGTCAGAATATACACAGGGGAGAGATTAAATTATTTGCATTGAAAGCAGCCACAAATATCACCCCAAATGTGGGAGGGCTTGTTATCATTTGTGTAAAGAATTTCCTCAGTTTATATGATATTAGTATTTAATTTACAGTTGGCCTAAAGACAAATAAAACAACTTCTGTAAACTATACACAAGTTTCTATGCTTATTAGGTTTATACGAGAGGTTTCTGAAACGACCAAACAGCAGCTGGTTGACGTCAGAACAAAATTCCTGTGTCTTGAAAAGGGGCATGATAGTTGGCACGCTACCCACTTGCTTGCCCCTCAAAGCTATGGCTACATTGACCAACAGGTCCATTAAGGCAGTCCGTTGTATTTTCCCAGTGTAGGACAGTAAAATCAACCTTGTGAAAGCAACCCCCCAGGATAAAATAAATACATACAAATTCTACAGTCACATTTTTTTCAATCCAGTATATTGAAAACTACAAATTACAGGCTTTAGAAGAAGGCTACCCGTGTGCAAACCTCAAAAATGCAGATCATTTCAGAAAAAAGCTAAAAAATCTGTCTGCCGTCAGATAATTTTTTTGGTCCATGTATTTGCAGCAGAGAAGACATTTGAATAATGCTCGTTTTACAATAACGATACATTCACAAGTTCAGCTCTAGGCTGCTGGAGATGGAGTCAGGGTGGGGTTCCTGTTCTGCTACAATGGGTGTAGTCTCCTCCTTTGCCTACAGAGGCATGAAACAATGCAGAGAGATTTGAATGTGACGGGCTTGGTTTAATCTTCTCTCGCTACATGTTTCAGGATTGAAACTCAAAGATTGACAGATAATATCTCCCGTTTGCAGGGTCACCTCGCATTTTAACCACAGAATGTTATATTATTTCCCCCTCTCCTTCCACTACTGTTGTTTTTGATCATCGTCATCATCTTTATTGTAGCAGTGTGAAAATATCATTACAATAAAGTGATAAATATCAACACCATACGTCCCGAATGGTAATAGTTTATCCCGACTATTCAGCTTGAATTACAACTGGAACACTCTGTGGTCTTGGGAATCCAAACATTTGAAAGAATGCTGTTGTCAAGAGTTGCCAACAGGTTTTGGCAGCCGTTTGGGAAGGGAAAATAAATAAATAAAAATAAGAAGTAGCTGTGGATAAGTACCAAACTGCTGCACTAATTGGCTTTGACTATAAATCATAACCACATAGGGCCCTGTTTACTGAAAACAGAAGGGAAAGAAAGACAAACACACACACACATACACACACACACACACACACACACACACACACACAAAAGTATGGGGGAAAATTGCATCCCGATGTTATATACCTTTGGAGCGAAGTGGAAAAAATAAATAAAAGGGTTTAATTATCTTAATGAAGCTATAAAATAATAAATAATAGCCTGTTATTCACCCGGGTAGGCATGAACTCATATTCACAGAGTTGCATGAAGGAGCAGAGCCATGTGTGTCTATGTGGAGCTGATGTTTAACTGCTTAGTAAGTTACTCAAGTGGGGAACATACCAGAGGAGGCAGAGGGAGAGATGACTGAAGGGTTCACAAAGTGGTGGAGAAAGCAAACGTTCTTCTTCATGAAGCTGAGCATTTACATTGCTTTATTCAAATCTCAGGTAAGGAATGTTTTATTAATGATCTGATGATTGCTATATTACAATTGGAAGAGGATTCGTGCTGTTTCGACTCAGGGCTCTTCACATCTACTTACACTTTAAACAGATTACTTAAATAAGAGGCACAGCAAGTGATTTCTATTCCAAATGACTTCAACTAATATTATAATTACTATAATTATTGAAACTTCATACAAAAATCCCCCTCCCCCCAAAATAAATACTGATTTAATGAATTAATTTAATTATAACCAAAGTACTGAAAGCAATTACTTATTTTAAGAACGATCATAAAACTATAATTGAAAGCTTGTATTCTTTTTACACCTTGTACAATCTATTAATACCCGAAAATTGTTTTTGCCAGTTACAAGTCTTTCCCCAAATCCATAATCTCTTGCAGCAGCAAAAAACTGAAAGCGTGTTCTCAGCAATAGTCCTCCAAAAACTTGCATCTTTCAAGTCCTACCCTGTGGTGTCTAACCATTAACATTTCCCTCCCCTCCTCTTATTACATGTTAAAGTATTTTTGTACAAAGTCCAGGCAAGTGTGATGCCAGATTGAGGCGGCACTGAAGGCCTAATACAACCTTGCCCTGCTTTGACTGATTAAGGGTCACAGATCTTGATTCTGCTTTGATTCTCCAGCATTGAGCTTTAACATCTTCAAAGCTTATAAACCCCCAAAAAAAGGAAGAAGAAAAAAAGGCAGTGTCTAAAGTCAGCCTAAAGTCATATGTTAAAAAACAGCTGATCTGCATTAAAGAAGATTAAGTTGCAGTGCTGGGGCTGAGAGCTGGGATTATTTTAATGTACCTCCATCAGCATACATGCAGTCAGGACAATTACTGCCATTAGACTTGAATGACTGATTTGTAACCACAGCTAAAGAGAGTGGCGCGGGGCCGGGGCCTTCACGAAAATGAATTTCCATGCCATCAAAGACATTTTAATGGGCTTCCCGATCAAACCACAAGGCCTGCCTTGCAAGTACATAAAACTCAGAATGAAGGCTTCCTGTCCAAAAGGATTTGGTCGGTTGTCGCATGATTATTCCCAGCACGGCTTCATGGAGGAGGGATCAAGAGAAAAGAAAGGGGGGGGAGAGACAACAGGCATGTCCCTTGGTTGGAGTATGGTGGTGGTGTTGGTGGTGCTGGTGCTGGTGGTGGGAGGGGGGATGCCATCGGTACAGATGCTCTCTAAGCTCCTCCAAACTGCTATAGCCAACAGCTGACTTCAGTGTGCTTAACAAATAACTGCAATTTAGCTGAGCTTCCGAGGAACAGTTTGAGTCACTTTGCATTAGCGTCTGGCTGAGTGTTAAAAGTCGGTTCTGCTGCAGGAGCGAGGAAAAGGAATTTCTGCTCCGAGCGTTCCTTGAAGAAAGCTTAAATATTTGAATGGATTTTTAATTTTTGTTTTTTTATACTTTACCTTTTGTTGTTGTAAGTCGCTTATTTTGATCTGCAGAAGACTGAAAACATGTCTCAGAGATACCCCCCTTTCACCCTGCTTATAATATTATGTGTATTATAATAGTGTTTTGCATCCTTGTACATAAAACCCCCCAAAAAACAGCAGTGCTTAAAAAGGTTTATTTTCTACTATTTCTTCAACATGTAGTGGTGTGATCGTTATCTCCAATCACACAAGTTTCCTGTGAAAGAAAAAGGAATCCCTTTTGGTGGGAAATAAAGCGAGGAGGTATCTACTGACCTTCTCTGTCCTGCCATTGTTCAGCCCCAGACTGTTCACCACGGCCACTTTCGCATCTAGGACTTGTTGCTCTCTCCGAAGCTGCTCCTTCATTTGCCTGGCCTCCTGGAAGGCTTTGGTGACAGCCTCATGGTCATTCAAGTATCCGCCAGAGGTGATGGAGGAGAGGATGTCTGGAAGAAGCACATGGGGGAAATTAAAAATAAACAACTTTGCTCCTGAAGGAAAAAAACATATTAGCATAGATTCCCGTGGAGAGGGACGCTGTCCATTTTGACGTGTGGTCCAGTATGACTCACTTAGCCCTTAGCTCACTACAGCACACATATTTCTTTGTCCAGGGTTTTTCTTATGTGATAAATCAGCTATTCCCTGACATTCTTTATTGTTCATTTATGATTTTTATTTTTTGTCACTCCACAAATCGTTTTTTTCATTGTTGTTTTTTTTTTGGTACAAGATACAGCCAATCTTTTGCTTGTCTAAGTTAAATGTTGGTCAAGTTGTTGAAACAATATTTAGAGGTGATCTTAAAATGTCAAAGATTTAATTATAATAGTCTTATAATCCCTGTGCTTGATTTAAGTAAGTACGTAGCTTTTTGTGCAAAGAGAAATCACAATTATGTATGTATGTATGTATGTATGTATGTATGTATGTATGTATGTATGTGTGTATGTATGTGTGTGTGTATATATGTATTAAAGTCACTCATGTATACTGTTGCTAAATAAGGACATTAAAATCAGTATTTAGAATGATATTGAGCAGTTTAGAAAATACAAATCTCTATACTTTCAGATTATTTAAAAGCATCACATTTTATTCAGCTTCAGTCATAAAAGGGGATCCAATAGCTTTGCAAAAGTGCTTCTTTTTTTTTCTTTGAAGAGCAATGCAATAAATTGTATTCTGCTTTGCATTAAACAGATTACACCTATTAAGACCAAGGCTTGCTAATTTATGAGCGAACATCTGCCAAATACATATCAAAAATAATTCTCCGCCTCATTATTTTTCATTATTATTATTTTACCAGCAGCTTAGAAACCTCGACGTCTGCTACATCTGGTATAAAAAGCAGGAGGGATGCTATCATTCTTCCTATCTCGGGTTAAATCTAACAAAGACCTCAGGAAGCTTATGGGTCTTAATCTGTTGTAATCTACTAGTAAATGCCATCTCAGGCCAGATTAAGCTTTCAGATTTGTAATGACATAGGAGTAAACTCTTAAAAAAGTCATAATGAACAAATCTGCTAAAGCTTGAAATGTCCTGCCTAAGCAACGATTTCAATGTGACTTCATTTTGAGTTCTGTCAGGTGAATTAGTTTGTGATCATATTTCTTTCTTTTTTTTAAAGCCCTAAAATTCAACAGGTACCTGCCGCGGTACATAATAATTGAAAAAATATTTCCCAGGCTGATGAGAAGATGGAGATGTAAAGGACACACAGCTCTTTGTGTGCATGTTCACAGTGAATCTTTATTTGCAAGGATGAGATTTAAATTGACTGAACAGCACGAGGATATAGCATGGGGCTTCTGGTGCTTTGTTGTGGGGTTTAAAAAGAAGAAAAAGAAAGGAAAGCAAATGGGGGAAACCAGAAATGTGGTTTTCGGTGGGAAAATGTACCCGACACTTTCATTACTGCTAGGTAACTTTCGATTAAACTTCTTCTCTCACTTATTTTTGAAAATATTATTTTCACGGAATATCACAAAACTTTGTAGTTTATCTCCGTCACTTCCTAGTTCCTTCCCACTAAGCTGTACAAGAACACCAGCTCTCCAGAATATGGTTGATCTACTACATCTGTAAATGTATATGTCATACGTTCACGTAACACTGAGATCTAAGCTCACAGATGTACAGTTAAATTACACCTGTTCAAAAAAGAAAAAAAATGAATGAATACGGAGAGAAGAATGCTGATGCTTACACTGGCGGAGTTACTTCAACTGGAGTTATGAATCTTAATCTGACCCGATAAATATTGGCGAACAGATGGAAAGATTGTGGGACAGAAGGCAGATACTAATTGCATACAAAATGAACGGCTTGCCTCAACATGTTCCACTGGATTCCAACAAACTTTACACCCTAATCCATTTTTTAGAACAAAAAACATCTGGGGCTATAAATCCACTAATCTGCCAAAACGTACTATTAAATCCTATGATTTGTTGAAAAACACTGAGATTAAAGAAAGGAAGTCTGAAATGGCTAACTGCTGTGTTGAGAAAGAGAGAGAGAGAGAAAGGGGGGGTTGTTATTAATGCTCTTTCTTTGTCTTCAACATGAAAGTACAGTTCTTTAAGAGCCTTGTCTAATCTCATCAGATGACACATGCTGCTTGTAATGCAAATGCTTTGTTTTCATTCTGGAGTCCAAGTCGCCAATAGGTTTTAAGAGCACTTCCCTCTTCATTTAATAAAAGAGAATCTTTAGCGTGCTTCTTAATTCAAAGACCGTTCCAAAACTTTTATACAGAAGCATAATCTTAGATGTTCTTCAATCCATTATGTTTTGTTCTTTACATAACAGTATGCTAACACATATTAAAACATTTTTAAAAAGATGTACATGCATCTGCAGTTTCATGTACAAGGAACAGGTTTGCACATGTATAAAGGCAAACAGAAAAATCTATATGCATTTGGATCTTTTTACAGGCAAGGCCAATGTTTTCTTCAGTTAAAGCAAAGAGAAACAATCAGCTAACTGGTTGCCATAGCAATTTGTTTCTAATCAAGAAGCGCTTGCAATACCAGCTACAATGATGGACAGTCGTCGCTGCTGTGTTTCAGGCTGCTGTCCAGGCTGAGCCCTAATCGCAGTCTGGGTGTCAAACACACATTACCCAAAGCTGCTCTTCTCCTGCTAGCCCTTTCGGTGGTCAGACAAAACCGGCCACCAAATTTTGTATTCTAACATGTCAACTACTAACATGTAGACTTAAACAAGAAGCATGATTTCATTTTTTTTTTTTTTTGTCTCCACAGTTGTGTTTACACAGCCGTTAGAATGGCTCAGATAAATAATTATGAAGAGGAGAACTTTTATGGACTCAGGTCAGGCGGATAGGGAGGAACTGGCCTCCGCAGAAAGAGGGCCCCACCTGTTTATGCATGTGCTTAAACCAGGCAACAAAGCCCAATTCATTTTGTCTCTCTCTCCTAATTAGAAACAATTTGTGGAGGCTTCCCAAAGCAGACACCACCAGTTGAAGAACGGTCATTCTTCTATGTGCCTGCTTTCCAGTCACAGGTGATTCATAGTAAAAACAGATACGGTTTTCCAACTTGCGGCTAAATATCCACACAAGCACTATCATCGTGTTTTACATACAATCAAGACATTCATTTTTTCTAAGAAGCTAAAACTCCAGTGAAGTTTTATTGCTGGGAAAAATGAAAATATTGAGCCTTCTTGGGTTTGATGTGCTTTATTTCTGTTTGTTTACTTCCAATGGTCAGTTTTGTTCTGCTTTCAGCATGATAGATTATTATTTGATTTGGCTTATCTCCCAGCTGTTGATTGTAAGTTATTGTCCCAGCTTGAACGGCAGGTATAGCCTCAGCATTACCTCTCTGCTCTTTAGAAATTGCTCTACTAAAAGCAGGCTCCCCATCCTCTCAGAGGAAAAAATATGAAAAACACAAAAAACAAGCAACAGCTGCGTACTGTTGCACAACAGCTAGAAGTCAATAGCAGCTTGTTTTGTTGATTTTTTTCTTCAATATAAATAGAGATCATGGGATTTTGTCTGGTGATAGAAATAAATAAAGAAATACAATCACACAAAAAACATGGATAAAATAATAATCTGTAATTAAAAACAAACGAACAAACAAAACCCAAAATGTATTCATTGAATAATTTGGTATGTGACTATTTTGTAATGAAGTCAGCGTGAAATAATTTGTTGTTGCAAGACTGCCAACCAGAAAATGGATCATTTATTTTTGATTGTGTTGCTTTTTCACTGGTAAGCCCCTTGTGTTTTCAATCACCTTTTTGTTTTTTGTATGTTACATTACTGTGAGAACTATGACACAGAAATATACCAATACAATGCCAAAAACATGTAAAAGTACAGTTACTAAAAAGGACAGGTACAACAAATCAACAGCAGTATCAATTAAATCATCTGACTACTTTTTTTGTCTCAATTCTAAAAAGATGCATTTGGAAATTTTACCCACGTGTCAATTTGCAAATTCCAATAATTGATGATCGATCTTTGTGCAAACCTGCTATCAAGTACTAGGTTTTTTTATATTTAAAAAAGGATTACATAATGTATTGTTTTAACAACTTTTTAACCTCTCAGGAACACCTCCAATATTTTTGTTTTGATTATGTACACTATTTTACAGTAATTCATATCCCAGGTCTCTCCTGGTTGTGTTAACGCGTGTAAACAGCATGGAGGGAGGTTACGTACCTATGGAACTGACTCTGGATGGCGGACTGGCCATGCTGGCTTGGATGCTGTGTTTCATGGCGCTGGAGTTCGTCCTCAGCGAGGGGACCTGTGGGGAAGCGGGGGACGTGGGTGACTTGCTCTCGGTTGTCTTAGGCTTGGACGACAGGTTCAGTGGCTGTGCGCCCTCGTCCTAGAAAGCAGATAACAACACGTGAAAAGAAGGGTCCTGATAGAACAACATGAGGACACAAAGGGAGGGCCAAGCCATTGGGATTGGGCATCTCGTCTCTCTTCACTCTGTAGCGGACTTCCCCTTGGTCAAATGGATCCATTGTGGACAAGTAAACATACTGTATAATGCATCTATATGTTTATTTGATTTAATTTCCACTAAAAACAGAATGTTAAAAGCTTTTTGGTTTACTTAAGTGAACTGGGGCTTTAAAATGGTTAAGAGTCTTTAAAATCCTGGTATTATGTGCCGCGCTTAATGATTATGTTTTCAGGTGGGTGGAAGGTATGTCTTATTATAGCAAAAGGAAGGAAGAGAGCCAGATTAACAGCAGGACCCGCTGATTTGCCATTCACCTCCACCCTCACTGAGAATTAGCATTCCCACCCTGCCAAACCACACATTCAAATTGGGAGCCACAGACAACATATTTTGCACCAGAGGGGAGCATGTTTTTCAGCTAGGTATCAAAAGGCACATTGGTTTTGATTAAGTTAAACATTGGTATTTATTGAAGACATTATCGTGGCACTAAACATAACAGTCGTAATAGATTGGAGTCTTACCCCGTCAGACAAAAGTACAAATTTGATTTATAAAGGAAAATAGCACTTACAACACACGTTTAAGAGACAGTATATCATCTATTGCTCTTGCCATTCCACATTCCACATATTGCATACCTGTACCATGACTTGGGATGACACCTCTGGTATTTAATAGCTTGTCCACATTGTTCGTACACCATCCAGGGTGCCAAAACCGTTTCTCTAAAATGATTTTTTATTCCCCGCAGTAGCGTTTAACAGTGTTAGAAAGGATGAAAATAAATAGAGCTTAGAAAAGCTGATATTACTGAGGTCTTGGCTAAGAATAAGGATCCAAGAATAGAAGACGACATAACAGCCCCTTGAATGCATTCCATTCGGGTTTTATATGTATTAAACACTTCAAATAAAAGTAAAGCAGAGACACCTTCTTACTGCTCTTGCTAGTGTTAGCTTGTTAATAGGTGTAGATGGCAGGTCTGCAGTTTACACAGCACACTTAGGAGTTTATGACGAGATATATATTGTCCAAAAGGACTAAAAATACCAAAAGAAACTAGTCTGAGGACTGAATCTTTTGCGCAGGCGGAGGAAGTGAGCAAAGAGAAAACAGAGGGAGAAGCAGACCGACTCCTTCACAAATGTGTTCACCATAAAGGTATCCAGCGGAACAAGAACGCCACGCAGAGGCATGGGCAGTTGTGAAACATGCTGAATAAATTAATCATGATGCTGATATTATCCCCGCTGATTAAATAATTGCATTAAATTAAGTGGGGATGTTCACATGACAGGATGGCTGAATTAGATAAAGCTCGTCTGCAGCTGCACCCCCACACACACATACACAAACACACTCCCTCTCTGATTAAGGAAAACACAATTAGTCTACAGCAGAGGTTCTTCTGTGGCATTCTGTTTGTGAACACAGGGTTGGGGAGGTGGAGGGGGTCTTAAATTGTATGTCCCACCCCTTTAGACAGAAAAAAAAAAGTTTCCCCTACACTGCTAGCAGTTTGTCTTTTGAAGTCAAAGTAAGACATTCATTAAGAGATCCAATGGAAATGTGTGGGAGAGGGCTACTTCCTACTGGTTATAATTACATGAAAAGTAATATAGTTAATCCTTAATCATCTCACAAACTCATGGCCACAAAGAGGAAAAGTACTTATGTCTGAAAAGAGACTCCGATAATTTGACCACCAATGTGTCCTAAGGCAAGAAACCACGACTGTACTTGATAGCTTGTAATTGTATTAATTTATTGTCCCCATGTAGGAAAATCTGGGCTATACCTTTCTGACACATGTTATGTGTTGTTTCTATAATATACTGTAAGCATACATCAATTAAATCTAAATGTTTAATATAACATTTATTTTCCCAATTTTTTTTTATAACAATAATCATCATCATCATCATCATCATAATTCTAAATCAACTATGAGGAAAATAATACAACAAACTCAATATTCGTGGCAGCTTGTGGGTCAGAAGCTTTCGTGATCGTCGCTTCTGCATTTCTAATTTAATTAATTACTTAATTAAGACCTTAACCTAGAATGTCTTAATACGAGTTTAAAGGGATTGGTTTCATTAAGGTTAAAACAATGGGATATGTTAATGGAGTGCAGTAAGAAGTAGAGGGTTTGGAGACATTGAATTCTGACCCCTAATTGTCTGGATTTGCTGCCGAATTGTTTAGGAAACCTGAATATTTATTACAGATAATGCCTCATCCCAACGCTCTTGAAATTTCTATGATGAAAATCCTTGAGTGGGATGTTGGCCAATATGAATAATACCACTGAAAAGGAATTACTGTGATTGGCTAAGCTTTGTTTGAAATGCATGTGTCACTTGGAACAGTGAAATTACATTCCAAGCCAAATGCCTTCAGTCTGTGATCAGAAAAACAGCAGGTATAAAACTTCTCCTGCAAGACCACCACAAAGAAACCTCTGAAGGTGTGATTTAAACACTCTTCTCAGACACACATTCAAAAGTGGAAGAAAAACAATCTTTTGTTGTTCTGGAGGGATTTCAGCAGAGATGCTGCAAGCAAGGTTGACCTTAGACTACCACTCTAGGTCAGGGATACATACCTTCAGCCCATCAAATTCAAACCATTATAATGTATA
The DNA here is from genome assembly GCF_036373705.1 of Amia ocellicauda. NCBI lineage: Eukaryota > Metazoa > Chordata > Actinopteri > Amiiformes > Amiidae > Amia > Amia ocellicauda. Next base: position 43,853,106 of record NC_089854.1, on the reverse strand, counting down.
TCAATCAGAGTCCCAGTGGACTAAGTGATATCACAATGATGTACAGATTTTTATTCTTTTTTTTTATGGAGAAAAAACATTTAGAAGTATAAATCTGATTTAATACATCTGCACAGGGATTTATAGTGCAAAATGGGCAGTCACTGACCAATTATACACCAATGTCATGTTAGTGCAGTATAATATAGCCATGACAACCGCTCAGAAAAATGCCCAGCACAAAAATGCACTTTGTTTAAAAGTTCTGAGACGGTATACAAGAAGCTGGTTGACCAAAATTGTCCAACATCTGTACAGCCCCTGAAGTAATAGGTTCAGGCATGCCTTTTTTTTTCATGCATATTTACAGACTATCTTCTTCTAAACCTAGAACTTCTAAACCTTTTTTTTTTGGGAGCAAAGAAGAAAAGGAATTAAAGGCACTGCACATATCTAACTGAACAACTTTATTTTGTATTGTTCGATGTGCTGAAATCAAGTTTCCGGTCATGCCTGTTGTGCAGACAGCGTTCAGATATCTCCACTTGAGGGGCATCTACAGTAAATGGGACATAATAACTGCCCAACCAAAACAACAAAATTACTGTCCCTGCAAAAAATAAGTAAAAGGGCTTTCATTTGGTGTGAGAACAGCTGCAATGAAGTAAGTGTGGAAGTAACAGAGATTAATATAAAAGAAGGCCTTTTATCAGAATGGCTTTAGGAGAAGACAGTCTTATAATGAGGCTGGAATGTAATCCACTGTTTGCGAGAAGCAGCCTACAAATATATGACAGCATCACCTAGTATCTTATCAGAGAGCTGACTTTTCAATTACCACGAAACAGTGTGCAATGTGGTTATTCATTCGGATCACTGCTATCTGTGAACCCAGAAACCAATACACAGGCGTTTGAAATGAAGCAGGCCTTCATTCTGCTTTATGGCAGAACCCGAAGTTTATCAATATGACCCTGGCTCATTTCACGTGGGCGCAGATGGGTCGTAGGGTCACCCACCGGTCACCTCTGGAAGATTTATGCCTTGCATTCTCAGCGACTATATATACTATGCAACTCGGACACGATCAATAGGGGCATCTTTCAGAGCCACGCTGAGGCAGAGATAGCGTGTCTGTAATGCTTTTAGAGCTCTTGTATGTGTTCGTGCTTTAAGAAAACAAACAAACAAATAATTAAAATGCCTCCTGCAAGAAACTGGGGCTCCTTAATTACAATACACAGCCTGGCTTTTTCACATTGCATGCCCACTTTGCAAGAAAATAATGAAAGTTAAAGTGTTTTCTAAAAGCCAGCAGATCCTTGTTTTAAATCCCAGCTCGCCACCCCCAATTTCGCTTTGTAACCTCGGGGGTGAATCACTTTACTACCATGTGCCTTAGTCCAAACATCTGCGAAGAAGGAGGAATCCACTATAAATGAGGTGTGGGATCCCAGCTGGGATTTCCTCAGGAAATCTTTGCTTTAAAAAATACATGTCAACTGATTTCAGCCTCAGACTGGGAAAAGACTAAGTCAGCACAAAGGTGGGAAATGAAGAGAATCAATAGAAATGCAGGAGCTCTGCAAGACAATTGTGTCTGCTTCCCTCAAACTAGCTAATTAAGACAATAATCTCTCGTGATAACCTATTCGTGTAAGTAATGTTTTACTGTCCCTAAAGTGTGTTTATGAGATCTGCGGCCATTGGGTGTCATATTCCTCATCTCTTTGCATCTACAGCATGGACGATCACGTGACACGCAAGCCACTCCATATATATGGTAATGTAATAGGAACAGAAACATGTGTCATCCTCTGTCACTGTAAGAACTGCATCTCCTGCGTTTATTAAAACTGAACTCTGACACATTGCTTGGCAGGAGACCAAGTAAAATCGATGGCTTAGATCTCGGGCCAAGATCCGAGGTCAATGATTGTTCTTAATCTTTAAAGTCATCCCGCTGTCTTTCTGTGAGGCTTCGTCGAGAAATCATCGGGGTAAGACAACAGAGATGCTGTTTTATTTTCTTCAAAACAAACAAAAAAAATTGGTCTGAGGCCAGAACCACCACCCCCCCTACCCCCCATTCTTCTGCCTTAGGTTTTTGTGAGGTACTTCTTAATCCAAATAAATGTCAGTTTATATGTTTATATATTTTCCCCCGATATGATTTGACAGTAGTTGGTGTAAAAAGGCAAGAACTCAAGTCATGTTTATTTAAAAGCTGCCTGCAGTTCGCTGATTATATCATTTAGACAGAAACAGAATTTTCGGGCCCATGCTGCTGAGTAGCCATTTCTTACCAGGTTGGAGTTGCTGGGTTTTTTTGGGTGGGAGGTGGGCTTTTTTCCCCCTAACAGTGAAAGCCTAATTTTTACATTTACTATTTTTCAGTACAGCAGAGAGGAACACCTGCTGACAATTCATTGGGTGGACTGCTGAAGTCTGGTCAGTCTAGCAGAGATTCACATCCAGTGGGCAAAGGACCAGTTTGAAGAGATACTTATATATATATATATATATATATATATATATATATATATTTGGTACGATTTTGGTTAACCTTTTAGTGTACTTTTACCCAGAAATGTAATGCAGTATCTAATGTCTTAATGCTCTTTTCCTAAGGCTGAGATTGAAGAATGTAGGTAGTAAATAACCTGATGGTGCAGCCTTTACAAAGGATATTTGTTTTGCCAAAAATAGCCTTTTTTCTCTCTTCAGGTACAGCCCTACCAGTTCCACAGATTTTATTTTTTTCTTCCCCAAACCCCCTCGAATACCTTGGTTTTAGGTGGAGGGGTACTTCTGCACTTCTCTGTCTGGACACTAGTTGGCGAGTGAGTGCTACCCAAGTTAGTCTGAGGCATGCTGGGTAGTTTGGCTCCCGGAGACACCTGCATGGCTGCCAGCTGGGCTGCATAAAGTTGCTGTAAAATAGGAGAGAAAAGGGAGAGGGGGGAAAAGAGAGAGACAACATGAATAAATAAATAAAAACATCACACGGACAAAAAGAAGATGCGCCTAAAAAGCTGCAGCAGCCATTATTTTGTCTGATGGCTTTCTGTGTTTAACAGTCCGGCACTTTTCAGGATAGAAACTGTCACTTCTTCTTTGGCGAGTCATCCCTCCAGAGACTTGACAAACATCACACATGAATGAGAAATGTCCCAGACAGGTGCATTGTGGGAAAGGAACAAACACAAGGCAGTCTATATTGAGTGTCATCTCTGGGTGCCATTGGGTCACTTCTATATGCTTTATATTGCCAGCATTTTATAGCACTCATAAAACCTTGGCCTTAAAGTGTCCTTCAAGGTTAAAAGTGTCTACTGAATTTTTGTATATGATTGCGGAAGTTGATAAACCATACATACCTTCTATGTAAAATACCAGCAGAACATTTTAACATACTATATTTTGCACATAATTCTATGGATACTTGACACCAATTTAGGTTAATTTTAAAACAAAGGGATATCAGAAATGTTCACTCACATATGTAACAATTACTCCAGCATTTAATAAATAACTCCTCATGAAAAGTCAGAATAATAATAAGAATGAACAATCAGAAAAATATGTCTGATCTGAAATCGTTACTTACATTTTTACTTAAAACAAACCAGATATAGAAAGCACATTTTAATTACTCTGTGTGAGATACAGTACTACAGATGCAATGAAAAGGTTTTCAATTGAATTATTATGAAATGTACATCTCTGAGCCAAAGGTCATGCTTTTTCCAAAAAGTATTAAAAGGTTGATACAAATCCTTAATTACAGGCTTTTAAGTGCTTTGGTACTAGAAATCTGCTTCCTTAAGCAAATTCTGCCTCTGTTTATACATTTTCCTCATCAGTTAAGCTAGATTGCTTCTGTGTACATTCATAAGGGAATTAAGAGAGAAACTTCGGTATTTTTTCTTTCTTTCTTTCTTTTTTAAATGTGAAACCACATCAGTGTTTGCAAGTAAAAACTCCCTTCTGTTCCAGATTGGCTGACAGCCACAATTGTGAAACAAAAGCTGGTTTATGCAAATGGCAAAGGCAATTCTCCAATATTTCTCCTCCTATACTCTCATGTGAACTCTTTTATATCACTTATATCAAAAATATATCAATAATAATAATAATAATAATAATAATAATAATAATAATAATAATAAAAAAACATAAATAAATAAAGTGGTTATTGGTAATTTCTGTTCAATTACACCTGCAATGTCTCCCTTGATCGTTTGTGAGGCAGAGCACAAACGTGTTCCCCCCAGTGAGGTGATGCATACAAAATTGCTGACATCTTGTATTCAGACCACTAGTTCAAAGGGCTTTATTTGCTCTTTGAATTGAGTTCCATTACAGGGCCAGCGCCCATCAGTCAAACTGCCTGAATGGAAGCATGAAGCGAGAGACAGCCACTTACACACTTACATCGTGCAGTGGCTGAGCGCCTTCTGAGGGGGACTGAAGCAAGGATGCAGATGAAGATAAAGGAAGTGACACTTGTGCCCCAAGGGGCAGCCACAGGCGTGTGCAAGGAAAAAAAAAAAAGCACAATGAAAGTGGGTAAAAAAAAAAATATATTATCTGGGTCGTGCCAAGGCAGAAGAATTTAAATGTCACCCGGTAGCAAGGTTCTGAGATGTACTGTTTTCCAGGGAGGTTCCAGGGCTTCTCTGGTGTGTCTCATTAGGGACGGGAGCACTAATCAACACTGACAGATACCGCAGTCCCTTCGAAATCCAAACATTTGTTTGAAACTGATTGAACTCCGAACCTTTCCGTTGACTTCAGCTTTTAATATAGTTTTAGTTGCAGCACACGCTTGCTCAACCTCTTGTTCAGGTCTCCCGAGTTGGGATCATAGCGTTGGCCAGGAAGAAAGACACCAAATGTTTATAGATCTCCTCTCATCCCAGCAAAGGATCAAAAGGTTAAAATCTGCTAGTTAGCTTGTCTTTTGATAGGAGTCCAAGTATTGGCAATCTCTCGCTGAAACGCAACGGTGATTGTGTAGCTTTAGTATTATTGACGTATGCATACGGAAAAACCTTCCTAAGCCCTTTTTATTCCTAGAGTTGACAAAAATTTACATGTAATTTCAGGCAGTTAGAAAAGATTTGTCTTTCTTTTGTGCACTGTATTGGATGGTTTGAGCAGACATCTTACGAAGTCAATAATCCCCTCTTTTAAGAAAGATTATGTGTTCTGCCTAAGGACTTTGTTGTCCAAATCCACCAGTGGGTTCAGAGCAGACTGCTTCTATTGTTTTATTCAGTGACCATATAGGGTCGTATGAATATTTTCCCCCCATTTCTGAGCTTCCCAGTCAGAGTTTTGGCTGTTCAGATTCAGCATTTGGTCTGATAACAGTAACTAAAAAAAAAAAAAAAAAGCAACAGAATGTGCTACTGTAATTGGAGTCTTTGTAAGAGATGGAAATCACATTGAGTAAGATGAAGCTCGGCGACCTCCGCGATGAACTGGGAAATATCTAAATACGATGCCTGACAAATGACTTTTTCATCACTCTTCTAAAATATCGCCGTTCTCGATTAATAGATGCACACATGACGGGAATGTTCTTGTCTTTGGTCACAAGCTGAACTTAAGAGAAATGGGACAGTAGCTGAGCTGTCATGATATTCCATCTGTTAGTGCCCGGGATGATGAGGTTCGTATGACCTCTACCCTTCTACCTATTACCAAGCCAAATCCCAGTGGTGTTGCTGGCCAAAAACGAATGGGTTCTTCAGGGACAGAACAGGAACAGTGTGAAAATGTGCTTAAATTGTACTTGGGGGGTGTCCGACTGTTGTATGTGAGCATTTCAACACCTTGCATTTGAAACAATTATATATTTGTGGATTCACTCCACTGATTTATATAAAGTGACACGCAACATTTTAACCCCATGTCTTGCCTCAGAGAATATATCAGGGATAAATAAACATACTTTGTTTGCGAAGGACCAATACCACTGTTTCAAATACATGGACACAAATGAGAACTAAGACCACCTTACCAAGAACAAAATAATGTTTTTCCCCTAAAGGTGCATTTTCCCTCTGTGCTCTCCTCTCGCATCTTTATTGAGCACATTGATATATTCTCATGACAGGCCATCCACCTAATCTCTTAAATCAAGGGATACAAGCTGAAGGTCACGAGGGGGTTTAACAGCCCTTTCCTTCAATTGTCATTTGTACTTTGCACCCTGATTGCAAAGGGAATGAACTGGGATGCCATTTTATTTTTTCCTTTTATTTTTTTCGAGCCTTATAGTGGACTGACTTATCTCTGTTTGTATCGATTAAACAATCGTATCAGCTAAATAATTTCTGGGAACTCGGGGTCTGTGCTACATAAATAGGATTGTATTCTGAAAGATTTTCTGTCACATGCTGACTCTGTTTGGTCCTATTTGTGTACTTATCTTAACTAAAAACTATATTCCTAGTCTGTGTGATATATACTTATATATATATATATATATATATACACACACACACACACACACACACACACACACATTGAATATATAGACATGTGAATGCCTGAAAAGAATATATTCAAAACATTTCTTTAATGGTGAGGGTATCCTTCACAGAAACCAGTCCCATTCTTTATACTGGTGTGTAAATAGTGAGAAACTATTTGAATTCCGAGCCGAGCCAAGTCTGGTGCACAGTCTAATTCTAGATATTTAACTTTAGAGCTCATTTTAATAAAGCAGGGTGCTCTACCTCTCCCTTTCTCCCTCTATAATTTCCTCTCTCTTTTGCCCTTTCTGTATAAACAAATACCCTATTAAGGTGATGCGATCTCCTCTTAAATCTCTCACAGTACATTTCACGTAAGGCCATGGCAATTTTTGGTTGCGTTTTGCATTATTACGAGAGTAAATGTGCTAAATTTATCTCCTAGTGAAAGTATTAACCATCAGCTGAGCGGCTCTTTATACCTCTCTCTCTCTCTCTCTCTCTCTCTCTCTGTTTCTGTCTCACTACAAACCGTTCCCATGTACAGCACTATAATCCATTACAATATGTTCTAACATCTGCCTCCCCATATGATGCATGACCCATTCGATTGACCCTCTTTATACCTCTCCAGCATGGCTGTTCATTACTGATGGCGGATGAGCGCTCTACTCAGCTCTTCTACAGGTCAGCAAACCAGTAAATACAACTCCATTTTGCACTGGAACTGGTGCAGGCAGCTGTAACCAGATTCACAGGTAGGCAGATAATGGAAAAAAAGAACAAGTCTTTTATTTCAAATCACCAGTGTGCTAAATCCCATGCACAAAAGTACCCATTATGAACAATGCCAGCTTAAACTGCCAAAGAAGGGGATGCACAAGCTGTTGAAAATTACATTTTTGCTTCATAAAATCTGCGTTAACTGCTTATTATTGCTACCTTCAATTAACTCAGATGTTTATCCTCTAAGCAGGTAATTGTATTTGTAATCCACCACCAAAATTTCACTATCTGCCATTTATGTATGTATTTATTTATTTGTATGGGGAAAAAAATAATAATTGGGTAAGTTGCAGAGAAAGCTGCTTCTCAATCAGTGAACAAACTGATTAAAACTTGAACTTTGAGCGCTGAATAATTTATTTTTAATAAATGGAAACTCAGGAAACTGGGTCTCTGAAAAGATGTTAACGCGAGTCACATACATATATATATTTATTTCCGTTTGTTACAGTGAAAAGGACAAGTTTGCTCTGAGCCCTTTTTGTGACAGGTCTCTTTAGTTAATTTACCACAAAAAAAATCTGATTAAGACAGAAAATGATTATGGTTGTAGGAAAGTACAATACCTGCCACGGTTTCAAACAAAGGGACCTGAAAATAGGACTCTTGTCATAAAGCACAGTCTTTCTTGTAAGGTCCTGGCCCTCATGCATACAAATTATACTTGTCAGGGTTCACCAGACCCCTTCAGTGGGACGTACTGAATTGATGTAGAAAACTGCTTTGTCTGTTTTGATATGAAGCAAGGATTAACTTATCCCAAAGCAGGGGGACCGGATTTGGATCTGCTGTTTTAAGGACAATGCCAATTCCAAATCAGGCTGATTGTGTGTTCTTTGTTAAACCTAATTATGAGACCTACATGGCAACAAACAGAAAAGCAGTGGTTGAGTTAAAAACATTACTTAGGTGTACAACCCTAGAAATGTATATTACAATGGTGTTCAAAGTTTCCTTTCAAACCCTATGTCAACGAGTACAGTAACAGGTAAGTGTTTTTTGATTTGTGTGTTTTTGTGTTGGTGTTATGGAGAATATAGTAGCCTGCTTTGCGTTTCCCACATGTGGCTTGTTTGTCCCGGCCCTGTATCCCTCCCCTGTTCTCACTCCCCCATTGTTTATCAGCTCAGCGAGCTCGCTGCTGTCATTCTCCCTGCGAGAGGAAGATGGATGGTACATGTGGAATCGTAACCTGCCTGACCTGCACTCTGGATGTGACAAGATTTTCAGGTCAGCCCTGCTAAATGGGGTCTATGCAGTGCCAGACCTGCCTGGGGTGATCTCCATGAGGTAAATCTGCCCTGAATTTATGGTCTCCCTCTTCTCCGTGGACTGTCTGCCACCATAAAACACTTTCTGATCAGGAAGAAATATATCACGGGGATGGAGAATGATCGGTCTGAAGAGGCTGCAGCCGGCCCCACCAAAATAATTTGATCCAACTTAAATCTTTATTATCACCATGTTTTTTTTTGCGACAAAGAAGACATTTTGTGATTGGGCTTGTTAATCTCTTAAAAAAAAGGAAAGGGAAAACAAACCAACCCCAAATCCGAGAGTAACGCTTCAGTCGGCTAGTGAGGCCCCTGGGTGTGACTCAAATGTTAGCATTGCACCTTTAGTTAAGAAGGTTGCTGCTTTAGTGAACTCAACCCATGGATCAGATTTGTTTCCCAGTCGATATGAGAGATCGATCTTCAGTCTTGTGTAGATCAACTAGCAGGGGCTATTGTAATGGATTGACCTGAGCACTAGATAAAGAAAGAGGGATGTTAAAGTGTTTCTGAAGACTAACAGCCTATCTGGAGAACATTTGGCCGATAGATGATTCATGAAAGAAAAATAATTCAGTGACACAGGGTTATTTTTTAATTAATTCTGCAAAACACATCAATACTATGCATCACATTCTTCTTCTTTGTATGACATATAACTGTATATAACGCTATTCTCTGGAACCCTTTCACCGATGAATACTGCCATGTAGTCAGTGTCTCATACTTAATGGAGGAATAGGCAAAACAGGCCTTGAGTGTATTTATATAGGTATATACTGTATATTGTATTCTTGAGGCAGTGCAGAATTTCATATTATACAAGTGATCCATTTCTACTGATTAAATGCTTTTTCACTTCTTTTTTTTTTCTTTTTTTTCTTTTGTTTTGTTCCTGATTTCAAAAGACTTTGACCTTCCAGTTGCAGATAAATACGAAATCCATACACCACATGACCGTTATCACTTTTATGAAACAATAGACTCTATATTTACCAGAACAATAACACAATGTCCACCATAACTAACCTGAACATATTAAAACCGTAAAACACAGGAAAACATAATGAGGCATGTGACTTGTCTGTATCAGAAGGTATGTATCAAATGCCTCAACCTACAAAACAGTGAACAATTGTGTATAATACTTCCCAAAGTTTTATGTAAAGTGAAGTGAGCTACTAATTAAAAAACATAATATCTCAGCCAATGTGGAACTAACGCTTTAAAACTTCGAGACGTTCACAATCACAGACCAGGCTTGCACTTCTGACTTTGTAAATGTTGAGTTTCCCTTTTTATCACTTGTTAAATATTTACACTTTCTCTGTTTACAACAAAGCACAATAAAGTGGGACAGCAGTTAACTGATCTGGTTAGTAAAGGCAGGACTCCAAATGTTGAATTCTGAACTCAAGGGTATATGAAATAATAATCATCATCATCATCATCAACCAATCAACTAATGAACATTTTTGAAAATAAATACAGAATGAGGATAGATGGGGTTTATATGCAACATTCTAACAGTCAAATTATTTTGTGGGTCCCTTCATTATTTGCCGTGACTGCTTTAAGTGTCTGTGGCATTATTTTGATGCATGTATTGCATATAATACAGGCACAAATTAAATGGGCTTTCTCAATCAAGCGTCTCAGTTCACCCTTGTTCTTTGCTGGTAGCTCTTTGCCCTAAGCATTACCTTCAGCCCTCTCCACGTGTGTTGTGTTGGATTTAGACTGAGCTTCAGGCTGGCTGTTTAAGTTGTGTTTTCTGACTCTGAAGTAATAGCTCCTTTCAGCTTTCTTTTTGGTCTGAGTCTACCAAAAGTACCAGTTTTGTTTTCATCCGTGACATCAACTTTATCCCAGTAGGTTGGGGGTTTATTAACACACACACTGATTGCCACATTAAGCATTTCTGCTTTGTTGTATCTTGGGGAGAGAATATAAAACACTACAAATTCAAAGTCATATCAAGGACACAACAGAGTTAAACTTGGGAAAGAAACGTACACATAGCATCAGGAACCGAATACACATCTAGCCCAGTAAGAAATATTACAAGAATTTTATAGATTATTTAGTAACGTGCTTCAAACTCGACGTGTAAAAAATGAAAAAGATTCCATGAAAAGAGGTATTTAAATTAACTGTTTGAAAAAGCAACATGCACATATAAATTAAATTCCTCGCTGAGCTTTCAATAACTGCTGATGGATATTTGTTCTCTCCCTCTTTCCTTCGCCTCTGAAATTCACATCACAATAAGGCTATGAACACATGCTTTGTATTTTATGTGTCTCTGTACTACAACGCTGCTTTGTTCCAGTGTTATCTTTCAGCTGAAGCAGAATGGGCTAGTTACCTCATAAAAGGAGCAAGGTGATGACCTGGACTAAATTAGATTTCCAGACCTGCAACATCAGGTAACTTAACGCTACAGATAAAAGGGAGAATGATATAAAATAAATACTTTAAACCACTCCAGCATTTGTGTAACCCACTCTTTTGTGTTTTGTTTCATCCCAATATTAACTTTATTTAATTTCTGTCTAAAGAACCTGAATAAATGCCTTTTTTGTGTGCACACATTTTTTTCCCGTTGTATACCTTATACAACTTTCTGTAGGAAAAAATCATAGATCTCACATATTCCAAATAATTTATACAACGAGAATGCTAAAATCAGTATATGTAATTTGTCTGCTAAACTGTTGCTATATTTAAGCTATATCTCTTGAGGCATTAAAGGCGAGACCTCTGAATCACTTCAGGGATTAAGTGCTTATTAAGCACATAAATAAATAAATAAATAAATAAATAAATAAATAAATAAATAAATACATTTAAAAAAAACATTTGCATAGCCATTGCCATTATTTACCCACCCTACCCCACCCCAAAGAAAAATAACACCATTATTATGCATAATCTGCTTTTTGTGTATAAACCTAAATATTACCAATGGTTTTATGAAGGCTGCAGTGTCAAACACGCTGCCTGGCCTTTGCAGGTCAGACTGGGATCCTATTTAAATTAAAGTGCACAGTTACCGCAGGAATGTGAGGAACGACCCTAAGCAAGGCCCAAGCACATACACATTTAGAGACCATGCAATCTTATTTAAAAAAACAACACATGCATTAATCAGCACACTGTGTACATGCACACTGTATATTGTTCTTGTCTACCCACCAGTCAACAGATCTAGGCTTTAAATCCCAGCCCTAGCACTGGCTGTGTGTGTGACCTGGGGGCAAGCAATTGTTATGTGCGTCTCAGTGCACTCGGTTGTAAAATTGAACGCAAAGGAGGATCCCAGAGGAAATACAATACATTGTGACATCTGTATTTGGGTTATCCTCAGTAAATAATTCCGTCGCAAAAAAGAAAGAAAGAAGAAAGAAAGGATTAATATTTATTTTATATTATAATTGTTACATTATTTATAGGATTTACAGTTTGTAGGGATTTGCACCATACTGCTAGCCTGAACAATATTTTGCCCCCCCCAAAAATAATTCTATGCCAGCTTATGAAAGCCTTCATTAAGGTAGAGAGAAAGTGTTTTAGTACAGTAAAACATAACGTAACATACTGTAACAAGATCTCTGTATTATACCATCACAGACAGTTGGAAGCCTGTGTGAGCACAAAAACAGTGCTTTGATCAGCGACTTTAATCGGAGCCCAATATTTTCAAGTCATGATGAAAAGACGATAGATAAGTGTACCTTCTTGTGTCACCAGAAGGCTTTTGTATTTTGTACTGTACTTAGGATGTTTGTATTAGTTAATTATACAGCATGCAGAGTCTGTTCTACAAGATGTACTATCACCGTGGATGTCTTCCAAACAAGATGTTACATTCCCATGGAAAAACAGGAGAGGAAAATGTTTTATATAGATATGAGGCAGCAAATCAGACCAGAGAAAGCATACCAGCCGGCATTTATGTAGCATGTGGAGAAGGGTTCCAATACTTGCGGAAGTCCAAACTGATTTTAATATATTTTTTATTTTTTGTGTGCCTTCTGATGGCTTGAGGCCTCGAGTCAAATGAGGATGTGTATAAAATATGACAGACTAGCTCTTTTCTGTGGTGTGATTACTTTGACTTCAAATGGCTTTTCTATGAGGGGCAAATTTGAATTAACTGGGAATGAGCTGAAGCTTGAACTGACAGAATAAATACCAAGAAGAATGGCCACATTTCCATTAATTTGGCGCATCCCCCCCCCTTCTTCTTCCGTTACACAGAGGCTTTCAGTATGTAATCGAATTGTTGCCTTCTCCTCTATTAATACATATGCAAATGAGTTGTTCTTTGCAGCTGTGTTGTATTAATCATATGTGTGCCTCTGTCTGTTCACCCTGTAGGCTTATGTGTTTCCAGTGGGTAGGGTGGGGAGGGGTTAGAAAGGAGGATATGCAGGCGCTTAACCTACAAGAAAATTCACTCATGCAGACAGAGGTCTGGTTGCAAACAGCAGGCCAGGGTTAGGATTAACATGACGATAGGCCACTTATTTTAAATATGTGCAGATCTGGATGGAATTTTAAAGATGTTTTATCCAGGCAGAGTGTAAGACCAGATGTTTTTTTTTTTTTTCCTTTTTCTGTAGGAATTATCTGATCCTAACCCGTTAAAATCAACCAAGCAGGCAAAAGACATTTACAGACATACAGTAGTCCGATCCATCTGATCACAGAATAACTTTTTTTACTACATGTTGCTAAATGTATATATATATATATATATATATATATATATATATATATATATATATCTTTATTTATTTATTTTGCAACCTGATCAGAAACACTTAATGAAATAAGTAGTGAGATCATTGAAGTTTTTATGACTCTGTCGGGTAAACTTCCTTTTACAATTATTATCTGGCTCTAGACACACTGATAAACCTCAAAGTTAGAACAAGGTGCCCCTTATGGCTCTGTTTTTCCAGTCTCTTGCTCCTTCACTCATCCCTTCATTGTCTGGTATAAACCAACAGTCAGTTCATGCACTAAAACAACCAGACCGTACAATATACAGTTCATGCAAACCATTTAAAAAGATACAAACATCAGAGAAAAATACCTTTATTATATAAATGCCTGAATTGAACTAATATTTCCATCAATCCATCAGTCACAAATTACAAACCTGGTAGTTTACAAGTTATAATTCATAGTTTATGTATGGGGTTTATAATTTGAGACTATTGGGTTGGTCAATGTTTTCATTGAATCCAGGCCAAAATCAGATTGCTAATTCTATGCCTGTGCTCTTTAACAATAATACATTTCAGACAAATCAACAAGGTCTTTAAAGGAATGAGCGTTGCTGTTTTAATAATAGTTGTAGAAGTCGTCACTTACTCGAAAAAAGGCCTTGGTTGTAAGAAATGTAATAAAGAAAACAAACAGGCAACAAATAATACATACATTTAAATCAAAACAAGAAAAACCTTGAACTTGCAGTGGCCCTTGACATACAAATTATATTTGGTATCTCCCAGCTTGTCACTTAGTCCAGTCTCTGTGCATTTGAATTATCGTCTCAAAATTCCCATGTGATCGTCATGCCAGGTTGGGACAAACAGTATGATCAGAGTGCAGTCCACTCCATATGACTGGAACTAGGCGCTAATATCGGCCGCTCAAAGCAGGAACAGTCAGCAGCTCTTTGACAGAAATGTAATATGCCATCGCATGCACATTTTAATGTGACTTGTCTCTGCAGGGAGATGGACAGGGAATATCACAGGGATTGTCTGGTCTAGACCAACTGAAAGACACCTGTAATGCCTTCTACCCAAAATGTAGTTTTTTTAAATAAAAGGGAAAAATCAATTGTGCTTATTTTGAGTTCAGTGTCTGTCTCTGTGGGACAAAAGTTTCTTTCTATTACACAATGACTTGTGGACAAAAAAACAACAACAACAACAACAATAAAAACCAGCAGCAGCATCAGTGCTGTAACAATATATCATAATTCCCCTCCTAGCGAGTGAGCGTTGTCTTTCTTACCTGCAGCTGGAGAGGACCGAGGCCTGGCGTTGCCGCGGCAGCAGCTGCCATAGTAGTCGGAATCAGCTGAAGAGGGTAAGGGTCACCTGAAGCAGAGAACAATAGAAGTGTCAGTACCTTTTATCCCTTCTCCACCTGCAAACCAAACTCTCCTATTCACTCCTTCCAAAGCCTTCTTTTGTGTGCCTTCCTGAGGCCTTAATGAAAGCGCCTATTGTGTAGCCCTTTTTGCTAATACCCTCTTCACAAAGCTGACTGAAGGTGGACGGTGATAAAAAGGCACAGAGCAATTAAGGTGGAAACTTCATCTTATTTTACATGTGAGACCTAGATATTATTAAAAAAAAAAAGATCACTTGAGAGCTTCAGATATGTTCCTCTTAATTAAAGTGTTTAAAGAAAATGTCAGTCTGCAATGTGAGAAAATCTCCCAAGAAAGTATTTTTCAAGTTATTCAAATGGTCTATACACAAAGCATATGATGATAAATAATAACCAATTTTAGTTAAGGGGGTTAATAAGTTTATTTATTCAAAGGGCTTAATTTATTTCCTTGCCACGCACAAACCCATTTGACAAACTACCAAGTTAAAATCCCTTAAGGACAATGCATTTGGACAAGAAGAGCATTTCTGTCAGTATACATCTAACACCGAGTTGTTCACATGTCTTTGTTTACTGACAGAAATCCTCATTCTGATGCAGATAAATAATTTATTCATGATCTTTGGTTTGTGTGTAATGTGCGAAAGTTTATTGGAAACTAATTAAAATCAGATTTTAAGCTCTGTGACCTGTTGCTTCGTTGTGGGGATAGCATGACCAGGTGTAAACGTGTAATTTCACTCTAAAAGCACATAATTGCTACATGCAAGATTTAAATATTCAATTGGTTGACACATTTGTAAGTTCTCAATAACCTGAAAACAGCCCCACAGTAAAATGTGGTTTGGACAACTGTTCTTTATATTTTAATTTTTTTAAGACCTAGTTAATGTTCTTCTAACCTTAAAAATGTGTAATGATAATAATACAATACAATAGATTAGTAAATAAATGTATCTATAAATAATGCTAAAATGTTTCAATAAATCAATAATAGTATTCATTTTATTATACTTTTTGGGGAATAGGATTGTAACACATGCCTAGAGTCTCAAGAACTCAGATGATCTAAACAAATGTCTGCAGAACATTTTTTCCCATATCGTTAAAGTTAAAAATTGTAGATTGAAACATAATTTGGAATATTTTCAAAGGATACACACTGGGAATTTATGTATTTTTTTGTCCCCAAACAAACAAAACAAACAACAGTCATAAAGTATGACATTTAATGCCTCACTTGGGGATTGTACTAACAAAAGAAAGAAATAAAAAATAACATCTTAAAAAAGTGAATCATGTTGATTCTGGCTGAAGTAGTGCAGTATGTAAGCCAGGTTGTTGATAAATTAAACTAGGTAAAAAAAAAAATGTGCTGGGAAATGCAGTCAGGTGTTTACAAATATTTGAATAAGGTACGTTCCAGTGTGACAGGGAGTTAACGGTTCACATTTACATTTTTCTTCCGACTTTTAACTAAGGCATATTAGGTGTATTATGTACTTTCTGCATGTCTACTGTGGATTCATGCGTCTGTCTTTCTTTTTTTCATTTTCGTTAAAGTCAGCAAGATCACCCACATTCAGATTTGATTCTGATAATGGGCAGGAAGTTGAATGTGATTTGCTAACTTGGCTACTGGTCAGCAAGCAGATGGCTTCTGTATGAAGCATTTAGTTATCAATCAATGGAGAAAGGCTTGGAGTGCAAAATAATCAGCGTAATTCTGAGGATACAGAGGGAAGCTGAGGTTAGTCAAGTAGAGGGCAATTCTGTAATAGACTGATTTGTGTATTTACAGTAGCTGTCTCACTATCAGCATTACAGGAAGTGTCAAAGCGATTCAGTGCAGTACAACATGTGCCCCACTTTTGCAATATAAATGTGGGCTAACATTACAAAAAATCTATGAAAATAAATTATGCATGTCACTTCTCTTTTTGCACACCTCTGTTGTCTCTCTTACACTTTCCACATTTTGAATTCACTTTCAGAGAAAAAGATTTTTCACTGTAAAAACCTACCAGGTTTTGCCATAGTTTCTACATCAAGCTTTGTGTACAAATTTAAGAAAATACATTTGAATTTTTGTTTTGGTTGAAGTACAATGCTTTGGAAAGGTGTTTATTTGTGGACCACCTGTCAATTATAAGTCATTTCGTTTTTAAAGTGTGATGGATATACTGCCCCTCAGAGTGACCTACCACATCTGACACACAAACAGCGGCTTTGAAAAGAGGAAAATGGAATTGGCCAGTGGATTTCTTGTCCTTGAGACCGTGCATGGTTTCACACCAAAGCAAGGATTAATATCAATTTTAGCATATTGTGTATTTGAATACCAAATAAAGAAGCCAAATGCGTTCGAGCTTTAAATACTTTTCCATTTCTTCTTTTTCGTTTTTTTTTTCCCAAACTAGCAACAATGAGTATGCATCACTTATCAGACATTTAAAGAATGCCTCGGGCACGGAGCATTTCCGCATTAACAGTAACTGAATACAGGATGGAATGACAATCAGAGATGTACACTAGTAATTGAAATAATCTCAGTGTACTTGTTTTGGAAACTGTGAAGTTTTGTGGATCGAGATGAGGCTTGGGACTTGGAGCATCTTGGAATTGTATTCTGGCTACAGCCCCTGTTATGCTGTAGAAACCTGGGGCAGGTCACCATACCCCCCTGTGTCTTAACGTTATTTAGCAAAAATCTGGCAGCAGGATTGTTCTCACTGTAAACAACACATTGCTTCACAGTTGGACAGTTATGGTCAGACAAGTTCCAAAAAAAAAGGAAAAAAGAAAAGAAACAAATCCAAAGTGGGTTTTTCTGTCCATTTCTTTCTCTTTCTTTCTTTTTTAATTCAAAAATAAATCTCAAAATAAATTGGATTTATATAACGACAAATACCAAATCTCAGGAGTATTTTTCCATCTTGGTGAAAATGTGCAATTTAACATGTAAAGACAAGAAAGAAAAAAGAAACTTTAAAGTTTTCAAACTTCCAATAACTCAAGTTCTGACTCCCAGGTCCTAAAACAGACATTTCATTTGATCTTGTCCTTATCTTAACGTGCATTTTTTCACAAAGCTTTTGTTCTCATTTATCAACATACTGTGACTACCATGTATGGCTTGCTACCACACAGCTTGCTTGTATTTTTATGTCCTGTATCTCGCATTTGAAACTTCAGACATAATATTCAGTCCAACCTGGCGTTTTTGAGATTGGCTTGAAAGGATGCTTCACGACAGACTTTTGAACTTTTAATCCGTGCTATTTATATGCTTCTAACATGTCTCTAACACAATGTCTGCACTCAAGTTCATGGATCAGAGTGAAGGTACCAGAGCCCCACAGATGTTGCCCAAAAAGTGACCAGTTTGGAGACTACCAATAGGTGTCCCAGCCCATAGATCTGGGACAGGGGTGCCAAGGGACCAGAGGCAGGTTAATACTTACTGCATCCTGGTTTATAGTTGAAGCCTGGTGGCAGGAGGAAACCCTGTTGCGCTGCTGCTGCCGCTATAGTCCTCTGGTCTGGCGGGAATACTGGAATCATCAATGGTGGCAGTTGACCTTGAACCTGCTGGAAACGAGATAGAAAGCGAGAGGGAAATAAGGAGAAGTCGTCCTTCAGGTCTACGTCTCACAAATAATACAACACAGCAAAGTGCGTAAAAAAAGAAAAAACAACCCAACCCCCCCACAAACAAAATCAGTCTTATGTTATATCTTCAGATCTGTTTCTCTATCCATTCTGATGTATACAATGCTTTTTCACCACCTGGTACAAACATCTGTGCTTCTGCACTTTTGTCTGTGTCATGCGTTTAAAGCACAATGCTTTTGTTGAGTAACTGCTGTTGTTGTACTCCTTGCTGCAAGGAATTTCACCCCAGACATACCTGGTAATCTAGAGCTATTCAGAAGCAGAGAGTGAAATGAATAAGCTGACAACTCACAAGCGTGGAACAAAGCATTTATAAAATAATTCCCCGTGAAGCCCTCCAGGCACACGCTACACCTGAGAGCAAGATTTTATCTAGTGCTATTAAAATACGATTGGTAACAGGACAGACAGGGACTGCACATTCGCATGACGCTGAAACGCAACATTCACATCAGCCAAGGACATCACACCAGCGTGCAGACGTTTAACCGCAAGAGTCCTGTCCATTTGAACGGATTCAAATTTAATGAGCAGGTCAATGGTACTTTTCGCTAAAGAGGCTTGCCCTCTGTATCAATGAGACAAAGACAGAATCACGTGGAATCCTCCAAATTCTCAGGAACAGCTGTGTGATATTTTTATAGAGCACTCAAGTCGGCAAGAAGCCATGCAACTTCTGAAGGTTTCCAAGATTAAAAAAAAAAAAAAAAGTGACTTTGGCATGATAGGAAATTCAAAAACAGGCACAGAGAACCAAAAGACAGATGGTTCCACAGAGGACTTCTCTGCCAAAAAAAAAAAAAAAAAAGTCCAGAAGTGATGTTATTGAAAATGACTGTATATTTCTAGGATAGATTCAGCATTCCTGTCCGCGTTAGAAGGGCTAAGACTGCCTTAAGGGCTAATAAAGCACACAAAAACCCTAACCTGTCAATAGTGAAGGAGATTACTGTGTAACACAAGTCCATACATGATCCCAGCTGCGTGCTCACCAGGGAGTGTGGCACGCTACTGAAACATCTCACAGAAGAATTTACTAACAGACCCTGAAAGGAACATTTTCTGTCACAAAACTATTGCCTGTCAGGTTTTGCTTTTAATCCGTATCTTCAGTTTGTGTGTGTGTGTGTGTGTGTGTGTGTGTGTGTGCATGCGTGTGTTTCCTTTCTTTCCTTCTCTTTTTATGTTTGGTGGTTCTTTTATTTTCTACACCCCACAGAAGCTTCACCCCACCACAAAGTGACTGAAACAGTTAAACCCAAAGCCCCAGCGAGAGCAATGCCCTCTGGCTTGCATGAGGACTGGAAGAAGTCAGAGGGAAGCAGAAGCGTCTATGCTGGCAAGAGCAATAATGGGAGAATGAGTGTAGTAGTCAGGAAAGACATTAAGACATTAAGTGAGAGGACTGTAACCGTTCACAATGAGGTTACAGCTAGTGACTGAGGGAATTTAATATCCTCTGACACTGAGTGTAATAAATGAAGTGTTTACTTTTTTAAGTTTGTGACACATTTGCCGCCGTTGCATGATCACAGATGTGAACCCTGACCATTACCACAGAGGGGAACAGCGATGTCTAAATGTGTCGGCATTGAAACAACTACCTTAGGGCAGTCTGGCAGCCTGGAAACATTGCATGGTAGGTCATTTCTGTTGTGTGTTGTGAGTGAGCCTCTTCAGTCCATGGCCCCTTCCAAATTGTATTACAACTAGTTGAATTTACCTTTCTTCAAATATTGCGGATTGAGAATGGGTTTCTTTTTCGTTTCTTTCTGGCGGTGTAAAAATCCCTCCTTTAATTTGCTCGGATTGTGTGCCGTGTCCTTGGGTTTACATTCAACATAAAATAAAATCCTACCAATGTGTTTAAAGACATCCTTAGTATTTGCTGTGACTCGACTGGTACTTAAAAATAATATAAATCACCAATGCCATGGACATAGAGTAGATCCAATCTAATTATTCTCCAGTCATTTCCTATTCAACTGAATCTTTTTATTTTGTTGTATTTTTTTAACTGTTGCACAATACATTGCTTCAGACGTGTTATTTCTTTATTTATTTAGGTTGTTGTTGTTTGCAGTAATTACTCTTCTGTAAAACTCACTGTCTGCTCCTGAGCCCAGTAACCTAAACACTATAATCACACAATCACTGCATAGGGAATAGTTTGATTCAACATTTTGTTTTCAACCGCAGAATAATTACTTAACAATTTTGGTTAACCGTAAATACCATGTTGCTTACAAGGCGATCAGAAGGTACGTCTGTTTTATTGTTACAGGCACCCTGCGGAGAGTTATCAGAGACAGACCATTTTTGCCCCCTACTTTCTTCCAGGCTTAATTGGACATATGCTGGAGTGTAGGTAGTCGTCTGTCCATGTGTTCTCTGTAACCTCGCTGTGTAACAAGTTCTTTGCACGACAGACACGGTCGCTGTGCAGGAATTCTAGGAGGAAAAAAACCTGCTTACAGTTCAGCTCGCGCACAGACCCATGCAGTTATCATCCCTTTTCGCCTACATGTAAATCAGGGGGTTTATTCTCATTTTAAAATGTCTTTTTGAAAAATATTAATTCAAAAGAAGTATAAAACACAAACAACACTTAAGCTACACAATTACCATCTGACTCATTCTTCAAGATGCAACCTTCTGGTACATAATTACCCACTTTCAGGGAGAACTGCCTAAGCCTACACACTGTAAATGGGTATCTGATGTAAATTAGGAGCACCGGACCGTGACACTGGGCCCATTTACTCTCCCCGCGTTCGGAGGCTGCCGAAATGCACACCTCCATCGCGCTGTGCCCTCTGAGCCAGGCTTGCGTTGGGGAGGGCTTTAGATTAGGCAATGGCACAGCAATATAATAAGAGTTTGCTGCCAATTAGGGGGCGGAGTGCATTTCTCTCTCCAGAGCTTTTTTTTATTTTTTATCCAAAGGTGACACTTAAGCAGTTAGTTAAAAAAAAAAGGGAAAAAAAAAAAAAGTTCCATCCAGCCTGTATATAATTCAGTGTTGCCCAGCTGCCTTATCCCAACTCTCTAATTTAGATGTAATACAAAGAGTGGGGGGGGTGGAAGGGTTTATACAATTGCTGCAGTCCACATCCAGCCAAGCAGCCTAAACAAAAATATAATAGGCCCGGCTAAGCCTTTAATAGTTTAGTGAGAACCCCAGAACAGCTGCTCACCACACATGACCTGTACCGCACTGACAATGCCTATTACCCATGAAAGGAAGCTTTAGGAACCATTTCCTCTCCTCCACCATTGGACCACACTGGCCCAGCCGGGTTTTTTATTTTTTTGACGGAAACGGAGGGATTTTTTTTTCCCAGCCCCCCTCCCTCCCTTCAATCATCCCATCCCTGATCATCCTTCACATTTAGCCTTTGCCCCTGAGTACTCTGGACAATAGCATTGAGTCCATCTGTGCTCTCCATTAAACCCCACTAATCCTACTAAGAACAGCTGGACACTCAGATTCCACACACAAACACACACACAAATTATTTTCTGTAGACACTGTGGTTTTTTTGGGGGGTTACAATTACGCTGAGGGTGCTTTATTCTACCACCTTGTGGGCAAATGTCTTAAGTCGAAGGTCCCCACAGGATTAACCAGTTAAGTATAGGAATGTTTGGGACATCACGGTTTAACAATTTCTCATTGAGTGGGTCTTTGAGTTATATTTAAAAGACAACAAACCAACCAAAATAAAATGTTATATAAGAGTGTCGTGTCATGGATCATTGTCTTATTATCATATTAAAGAAAATCTATGATAGCTTGGCAGTGGGTGGAGCAACACCTTTGATCCAAAACATCTGAACAAGCACGAGTTCATATTCATTATTCTGTTTACATCTGTGTTGTGGACACCTGGCAACCTGCGCTGGAGCTGACATCCGCAAAACTGGTTTCAGACAAATTCTCATTAGTGGCAAGATTGAAGTGACTTTCAAAACACTTCCAGTTTGGATGGGAATCAGACTGAAAGCCAAAGGACTCTGTTCCCAGTGCCAGTTGACTACACCACCCAGCTTTACCTTAATGAAAGTGAAATTATGAAAGAGCAAACCAGTTTTCATAAGGGTTACTGCAATAAAGCAACCAAAGTTTTATGCATTATTTAGGTTTTGTTGTCGAACAGAGAAGTATAATAAACAAATAAAATGTAAAGAGGGAAATGTGATGCGTATTTTATGTGTTGCATCGACAATAAAGCAGCACGACTCAGACCATGTGGTTTCATATTTATCAGACAGAAAACATATAGAAAAAGAAAAGCTATTCATGTCAAGCACAGACCTAATGTGAGTAGAGACCATTTTCATGTACTTTTCTTCTAATCAGTTTCTTACAAACCAGCAAAAGTAAACTCAGATAAAAACAACAAGAGGAATAAAAGTTTTTAATGACTTTCATTAGGAGAAAAAAAAAATGTTTTAAAAAATAGAAACTTGGCAGCCAACTGGCTCTGCATAGAAAGCCAGGCGGCACAGCTTGAACTTAAAGCTTTTTTAACATAATGAAGATGTGCTGATAATTAACATATGTAGTGTGAACAGGTTTGCTGGCACAAGCAAGTGAAAAACTCCAAGGTAAAGTTATTATTAGGGAGTAATTAGCTCTGTGAAGTAAATGAGTGAAACAATAGCTGCCAGCATTGACAATATGGCAAACATCTGACTGCGTGGAAAATAACATTGTAAAGTATGGGTCCCAGAGCTAAAATCTGTTAATAACCATATGTTCAAGCAATTAATGCAGAGCCTCTATGACCTATTGTTGAAGGAGGGACAATACAGTGATATAACTAATAATTAATTTTGAGGTAGTACGCACACAGAGCAGTCCTTAATAAACATTATCCTCAAGTCAGAAATATTCCATTAACTTCAACAGAATGGGTTCTATTGTAGTTTAGTGGGCAACCTAGATACTACAATGGTCTACACAAAACAGTTAGATAAAGCACTTGGCCTTGGAATTGCTGGCTAATCATACTCTAGTTCTGGTGAAACACTGGTTTAGATGGGAATTTTTTAATTTACCCCTTGGAGATTTTTTGAACAAAAGAGAACTCATGAATTTATTGTGTTGAAACCTCTTGCTATTTATTAAAACTTCTTTCACATCATTAAATCTCTGTTCAAATGAAGCGCAAAAATAGAAAACGGCATTGCAGGCACTGAAAAGGGGTCTCTTTCAAGAAACAAAACAAAAAAAACACAAAAAACATCTACAGTATGTAGCTTTTTTTGGAATAATATAAAGTTGAACTCCTTTCTTTAAACAAAATCTCACTCTGTGGGACAAGAAGGAAAGAAGTACTGGTAAATAACAAAAAAACTGAAATATGTCAGTCAGATCTGAAAAAACTAAACTTCCCCCATTACTGGGGAAAGGACATGAAAAACTGCCTTTCAGATTGGATGTCATTGTACATGTTCATGTAACGACAACCACAGCTGATCCCGCTGATCCCTCTGGATGATATTTAACTGATAATACATTAACAGTTAGAGGTCAGGAGTTAACACTCTGTGCTGAGGCAGGTTTTACATTGGGCAGAGTCTCCAAATGGCACCTTGCAAACCACACAATGAGCTCCCTTAACACCCTACTAAGCTTTGACAGTAGGCCTGTTTCATAAATATTTGCACAGCAGTCGCATGCAGCACTCACAAAGCTTTAACATCTGCACACGACGGCTTTGTGTTTCAAACAGAGCAAAAGCAACCTTCATGTTTATGGAGGAAAGAATAAAAATCAACAGACCAAACCAAATAAATACATAAATAACTACAAATCCTATAGGTGTTTCCTCAAACTGTACACAATTGTTTGTCCTGTCCCTCTATATTCCATAAGATTACATATTTTGCAGACCTACACGAAGACAGTCACAATTAGTTCGATTCACAGTCTTGAAGAGAAATTTCAGGCTTTCGATGCCAGCAGAACATGAAAGACCCTCTTCATTTTTATTTTATAATTAGACCCTTCCTTTTTTTTTTTTTTTTTAATCTGATTTTGTCTACCGCGTTCACATAAATTAAAAAAAAAAACCCATCTCAAAGTTGAGTGCTATCTTTCATGCCGGAAACAATGAACTGTAAGATCTTGAAATAACCCAGCTCCATGTCTATCCTTATGTTATGACCTGATGGGAAAAGAATCCACACCAAGAGGAACTGTATGATTTTATTCCATGATGTTAAGTTCATTGTCATATTTCGCTCGTCAAATACCGTATGGCAAAACCGGAAACTGGGCTATGTGGAGAGCAAACTATTTGTCGAAGGAGGTTTCTTTCACTGTCTGTACAAGCAGGTGAACGGCAGACGGCTAAATGTATGCATGAAATACTGGCACAGGAATTAAACCTGACAGTAAGTGGGGTTGGCATTACGAAGGGGGTGGGACACGGAGAGGAGGCAACAATACACTCATGCAAAATAGTTGCGGAGAGGGAAACTGACGATATATACGGCCTGTATAAAAGGGTGCAACTGTATCTTGAATGAAAAACAAATTGCATTCCAACAGATTCACGAAAACTGTCCACTAATGCACTGGAACCAGTGAATATTTCAAACTACATAAAAAGGAAGAATGTTTAGTATTTTAATTCCAAATTACTCGTTTTATTTAGGTTACAAATGTTTGTTGTACCAACTGGGACATTTGCAAGCCTCTGTGGCTCAGGCCAGAGGTACGGCGTGGCTGCCTTGTGCAGGATGAGTTCACCAGCCAGAAAAATCAGCGGAGGCCCCAGCAGCAGATCCTACACTGAGCACAGAAATCGATGCGCACATACATAACTGACAGTCAGCAAGGTAGGACTGAACTCAAAACAGATGCGATTGGTGAAGCTTTATGTGCAGAGATTAAATAATAACTCAACAGGACTTGCAGGGGGAGCATGGAAAAAAAAAAGTTCTAGTTAAATAAGTCAAACTCAGTGCAACTGGAGAAGTGCAGTGAGGTTTCTGCCATGGAACAAAGACTTTTCTTCCTTTTTTATTCACATAACAGGCTCCAATTTCCCTTACTTATTATTTCTATTACGAACTAAAGGGAGTCCATTAAAACCTCTGAAAGCAGAACAAAGGCTAGAGTGATATAACCTTTTCATTCTCCCCCCCACCCCCCTGCCCCGTATTTTCCAATCTTTTTTTTTTTTAACGTAAACAGCCTTTTCGTGAGGCAAAGGCACCTTTCGCTGATTATCTCATAATCAAATCAAGTGACGAGTTAGCAACATGCTGACTCCCTTTTATTAGCCATCAATTAAGTGGCAGCTCCATTTGTGCGTCAGTAGCTACCCTGTAGGTGGGCATAGCTTTGTGCCCATCTGCTAGCCTGTGTCCTTCCTCAAATAGCTCCCATTTAATAGAAGCATAGGGTAGACCTGAGCAAAGACTTCCTTGTGTTGTTAAGCAAGAGTCTCTTATGTAAGGAGGCCAATTTCCCCCCCTCTATCTCTTTCTCTGCTTCTTCCCATTCTGAACAGGTACCATGAAGTTTAGTCAGGCTAAATACATTTGGCTTACAATATTTGACTGAAAAGTTATATCTAGAGCAATGTGGGTGTTTTTTTTTCCCTTCTCTCTCTCTCTCTCTCTCACTGCTGAGATTTTCACACAGCTTATCCTTTGCCTCAGTTGAATAAACCTAATATCCCTGAAAAGGTAAATCACATCATTAAATACATAATTGCTGTTTCCGGAAGCTTTTCAGTGGGAAGCTACTTTTTCAGACAGAAAAAAAAATAGATCTGTGACTGTCACCATGACACTTGGACTGAGTTTTTTTTTTTTATGCAATTGCATAACTTCCACGCTCTCTGCCTAACTACAGTGTTTGTTTTTCAATACATATTACATATGGATAGAAATATATACCTCCCAATTACACATAATATGAAAACATGAAAATGTGGTCTCCAGAGATTGTAAATTATTTTAGGAGTTTAACTCCTGGGTTGAACACTAGCAATTTATACACATTTGTGAAATGTCTTTACCTAGTCATTTGCTGTCAGGAAAAAACATGTCATTTTGATTTCTCTGCACATCATACAAGCATTACAAATATATGGAGACATACACAATACAGAATAATTATGCTCTTGTTGATGTAAGCATTGAATATAATATTAATATTGATGCCGAAAGAATGATGAAGAAAAAAAAATCACATTCAATAAAATATAACTTTTATCATGCAGTGAATAACCGATTTTGTAATTTTTGTTATTTATCTTAAAATACATGTTTCAAAATACTGTATATATGTTCAGAATACATTTATTGTATAAATAGTATCCTTTGGAATTGGAATAATCTAAGAAATACAATATGGATTGAAGTCTCCAGATCAAAATACATTACAGAAAATTGTATTTATGAACCTTATAAAAGGCTACCTATCGTTGTTCTTAAGTGCATTTGCAGTTCTTATATTTGCATGCAGTGTAGTTCTGGGAAATTGCAGTGTTTACTGTAGTTTATAATCATCAAGAACTAAACCTAACTAAATGAATGAGTTTTATTAAGTTACTGTTGATATTAGAGGTCTCTATCTGCTTGGTTTCTATAAGACCCTGTTACTCAATCCGCCACTGTGTCGCCACTTTAAATGAGATAATGCAGCACACTGGCCCAGACTATTTAAAATGTTTTCTTTTTGTGTGTGTGTGTTTTAGTTAACAGTGTGGTAATGATATTGGTGCAAATAGTTAACTTATACCTCAAATTAACTCATGGCCCATCGAGGTCTTATCATTTCCATTAGAAGTTGAAAATACGCACATAATTGAATTAGATGGTTTTCAAACTGAATGAATTTGTCAGGTTAGACTCGGGTTTTAAAAATGCTTGAATGTTGTACTACAAAAAAAAGCTCCGTAGTGTTTTGATACATTAAGGGAATCAACCTTTATAATATAATAATTTTATAATAATTATGAACCTGAGTAAAGATTAATAGTTTGGTCTATAAAATGTGAAACCTGTTCATAACAGTCTAAAACAAACACAGCAAATATACCCCTTACTACAGGAATTTTTCTTTCAAATATAATAAATGCTTTTATTTTTCTCTAATGGGTACAGTTCACCATGAGACTAAGGTAAATTGCTCCTAAGGATAATCATTTGATAAAAAATGAAATAGCTGCAGAAATATTAGTCTTGTTAAATTTGGAAAATGCATAATAAATTAATTCTGTTTTATGCTTCTTTTTTCTCCTACGTCTTCTCCTTCGTGTGCTTCGAAGAACACTGCAGGTGTTCTCTTTTATCAAGACATCAAATAAAAAGCAAAAAAAAAAGACGAAGAAATCCTCAAAATGATGATATGCGGCTGCAGTGACAGTGTGGTCCCGAGGGAAATGTTCTTATGAGGAGGTTTAATTATAATAAATGTAAGGTTAGTGTTAACTTGTCATTGAGGAGCATTTAATCAAATGCCCCTTGACGATTCCCAGTGAGTGCAGGGGGTGAACGCAGCAGACCTTTGCACCTGTAAATGTTCAAACTACAGCTGATAGCTTGTGGAGAAAAAGAGTCTGCTTCGCATATTCACACATGAGAGGCATGGCAGTAAGTAGAAGAAATACGCGCAGTGTGGGCATTTTCCCAAGAGGCTTGTGATAGAACAAGTGAGCGGCTGGATTTAATTAATCAAGACCCCCCCACACACACATGTGATAACATCAACCTATACTTTAAAGAACATGTCACCCATTAATGCCAGAATGTTTAGTGTCAGTTCAAGCTGTAAACTCCCTTAAACTTTATGGCACATAGTCTATGTCAGATTATGGGGTTCAAATCTGAATTTCTTTCAAAATGTTAAGAAGTGCAGCTACTGTCAGAATCAACTCTAGTACTAAGATACTTACAATGATGAATCACTAACGCTGTAAAAAGCTGGACTTTATGATTATAATTGGGCTTTTTATTTTCAGGCATTTGTTTTTACACCTATATTTTTCAAGTTATGGCAAAAGAACAGTAGATTCTTGGTATTTGACCCCTGAAACACCTGTGCACTTTATATATATATATATATGTATGTATGTTTGTGTGGGGCGGTTGTAATCTCTCCTAATTTTTTTTCCTTAAAAGACAGTTTCAGCAGTCTCTTTGTAGATGTTCAAAGATTCTTTGTAAACAAATTTTTGGCTCACATAACCCGTCTGTTTCTGTTATGACAGAATAATGCCCTGGGGCTATTAGCAATTCTGAGAAAGTGACTCAGCACAGACACATCTGGACTACCGAATGACTGATTTTTCTGCCAGTGATAAAGAAGAAAGAAAGAGGAAAAAAAAAGTAATTTGCATTTCTAACTCTCAAGCTGGAATTTGCAGCATTTTCTCTCCTGATTCAAAGGCATGTGGAACAGTTTGCTGAATGCGTGTGTTGGGAAGGAAGAAGAAGAATATGGGAAAAACGAGAGCACTTGTGATACTAAGTTGCCTTTAGCAGCTGTTAGGGAGAGTGGTGAGAAGTCATGCCAAAAAAGGAAAAAAATGCTTTTCTGTTTTCAAAATATATATTTAAAACAAAAATGCAAGACCATTTGCTAAACAAAACCTGGAAAACCCAGGAGCGAATAATGAAAAGATGATAAACTGGACACCAGCTATGCAGAGGTAATTTTCCAAACTTAATTTTCTTAATGAAGGTTTAATTAAACCCCAAATGAACACCTGCCCAAAATTCTTGAGCATATTGGTTTAAACTTGCCTGAAAGAAAGCAAGTGTGCCCAGATAAAAGCCAATTATTCAACTAACCAGCATGTAGGTCAATTCCTTTTTTCACCTATCATAGCAATTTTTTCAGTTCTGTCAGGTAAGTAGGTGGATATAGTTTGTATGGATCGTACAGATCAGTAGATAGTGGCAGTTTCTAATTAACATCGTTATTTACAGTTAGGTCTCTTCCCGTACAGATAACCTACTCAAGACTAAATCTGGCCTTCTTAAAGGAGAACTATTATTATTATTGGAGAACTGAACAGTGAGATGCATGTACTTTGTGTCTCACTATGTCTGTCTGTATTTATGTTTGTATGTATTTATTTAATATCCTTTTTTACCTTGCTAAACTCAGCTCTGAAAGCTATCAGGACATCAGCTGTGAGCCCAGTGTGAGAAACAATTGTTCTGCCTTCTCAATGGCAAACTCAGTTGTTTGGGAAAAGGTTGCAAAGTCATGGGAAAAGGGTGCTTTGTTTCTGTGGGCTGTGCCAGAAAGAATCAAGACCGGGAGTATTTACAAGTTTACAATAACAGCTGCTCCTGACATGTGATTTTTTTTTTTTTTTTCTTTTTTTAAGAAAATGTTCCTTGGCCTACAGGGTATTGATCTACAATTTCAATTTGGGGAATTTTCTGTATGTTTCCTTTTTGTCCTTGTCCCTCTGTCTCCCTCACTCTCACTTACAGACACACACATACGTACGCACACAAACACACACACACACACACACAGTACTACAGGATTCCTCTCTTGGACATTCTTTTCTCAGCTCAATTAGAATACATTTAGAGCAGAAAGGCCTCTATCAAACAAACAAACAAAAAAAAACATGGCAGCAATCCAGACTAGTGAAACTATCTAAGTGAAGTCAACTGAATAGTCTTAGTGTGATCAGGCTTTCCTGCCATATCTGGGGCTTTGGCCAAAGTCTGGCTCATGCAGGACCCAGAATAATAGAAGTGATTTTCAAGGCAACCAAGTTTCACTGACTCTATTAGCCAAATAGGTTTCATCCGTCCCAAAGCCATTATTTTAACACCTGTGCCTATAATGAGGTCTTTTAGTTCACTACAGCCCTATCAAATGATTGACCTGGTTATCACGGTCTAGAAAACATCATAAAATAAAACTAAACTAAATCAAAACATCGAACACTGGCTGTGTACACGTTACCGTTCAATTACACCCACACCAAACATGCACGAGCACGAGTCTAGTTATGCATCCCTGAAATACAGAGTGTAACTCCCGAACACCGCTGTGTGTTCGTATCCCAGAACCCTCTCTGACCTGGATCTGCTGCTGAAGAAGGTTGATTTTATGCTGCTGTTGCAGGAGTTGCTGTTGTTGTCTTGCAATCTGCGGAACACACACAAACACACATGGGGGGAGAAAAACCAAAGAGAATTATTATTTTTTCCTCTCACCATTCCATCTTTATATTTTTGGCCATGATATAGCCCTCCAAACCCTTGATATTTCAAAAATCAATTAAACCATCATATACTTCAAAGCTTTAAATCATCCTGAATGTGGTAACAGGTGGTCTGGACAACAAAAATAATGATTCTTGGAGTATGTGTTGAGTTAAATATATTGCCTACTATTAAGAATCAACAAAGTACTAGAAGCCTCAGTACAATGTTACTTCCAAGGATGCCACCCACAGACTCCTGTCTTCACTCACTTTGTTATATATTACCAGATGGCATTATAGTCAGGTTTAGGTTCTAGCCAGGAATGAGACCTATAACCTTCTCTTTCAGAGTCAAATATGTTACCTGCTGAGCCATCGGCACAGGATGTTATTTATATCTGCTCTAATCAAATGTGATGGTTTCAAACAACATACCATTTATTGCAGTAGTACATCTATTTGTAGATGAAGGCAGAATAAAATTACACTTTGCCACATCCTAAGCAAAGATCTATAATTTAACAGTGATAAATTGATGCCCCCTGAGTTTTCTGAGAAATAAGGGTGAGGGTGTTTACTGCCTTGCAGGGTTTACTAATTATGAGATGCAAAGCAGTTGAATTTGGACAGCAATGTATGTCCTAATTAAATACCTGTAGATCTCAAAGGAGGCCTTTTTTTTGCGGTTTGTTTTGTCTGTTTATATAAAATGAAAATTCCCTCTGGATTCTCTGTTCTGTATCCTTTGGTGCAACAAAACTTTTTTTCCTTCCATCTACTGACATCTCTCCTTTTAGGATTTTACTAATCCTGTTCAGACACCCGTACAATAAGATCTAGTTTAAGGATTAAGGTCACTAAGGGGGAAACGGAACGACGGGAAACAAAAGGTGGAGTGGAGGGTCCAGACCCAAACTCCCACTCCTAGCGAGTGACTGGCCCTTAACTTGGCCTGCGTTATGTCTTTATAACAGCATGTTGAGACAACAGCAAGTTACATTTGGCTAAAACCACACGTTTGAAAAATGAAAGGAACTGTGTGTTTTGCAGCGTCTTCACTTTTCTTCCTTAATGCAATGCGTTTTAAACTTTTTTTCTATGCAAATATCTACAGCCTACAGGTTTTCTTTCCTGGAGGGAGCCTGTGTTTTCAGTAGCACCTCAACTCTTTCTGTAGAGCACACGCTGAGATCATTCCTGTGCTACCTTTCTTTGTTCTGCGTGTTTGTGCTCCCTGAGGAGTGCAACTGTCACCCGCATCCCTCCAGCCCATTGCACGACACTACACAGAAACTTGGCAAGCAGGGAATTCTATATCACTTTTTTTTTCTTCTTGTTGCTGCATTTAAATGAGGATAGTGGTACTTCAGCAGCAACAATTTGTAGATTAATCTCTGTTTTGTCTTCCTCACCCCCCCTTTCCCTTGACTCACTTGATCCTGTTGCTGCTTGGCTAGCTCCATTTGTTGGCGTTGCTTCTCGATCTGTGACGCAGCGAGCTTCTTCTGTTCGTCGTGGGCCGCCAGCAGCTGCTCCCTCAGGCTGGTCAATTGGTTAATCATGCCCATGAGCTGCCTCTCCTTCTCCGCTAGGCTTTCTGCTGTCCCTGCAAAACGGCACAGGTTAGGGAACTACAACACACACTGCCGCCCTCCCCCTCAGATGAACACACAGTGTAGTTAAAAGTGTTGCGCTCAACTGCATGGGTAGAACCATTACAGTTACTAATCGTGTGACTCCAGAAATCAACTGTGCAAAGTTGAAACAGAAAGCCTGCATAATGAACACCATGCTGCATTTCTGAAAATATCTGTCTTCATTTTTTCTTTTCAGGTCCAACCTTTACATTCCATTGACCTTTCTTCAGTCTGTAAATGAATTACAATACACACATGTCTTTTTAAGTCACAATATGTGCCAGCTTGTAAAGATGAACATGCAAAAAGACGAAGGGAGCCATGTGAATGAATGTCATTTATGTAAGATGTCTGCGCACAACCACAAAGGACAGCAGAAGAAAAATGTACGTTTCTGACATTAGACAAACTGTACACGATGTTTGTTTGTAATGTCTGGGCTTTATTTATTTGCTAATTGTGTGTGAACTTTTGGGTCATCGCCATTGTTTATTTGATTGTCAGTCTGGGGATTAAAATGGTGGGTGAGGCTGTGTGGGGAGTTTAGTTCACCTCCCTTAATAGTTTAGTCATTGATTTGCCCAAGATGGTCTCTCACATATTTGTTTGCCTTTGAGCAAACCCTCCCGAATATATTTAGCATGAACTGACCTATAACCCGAAATAGCAAATAACACATGCTCACCTTTGAACTCTCTACAACTATTCACTGCCTAAAAGATATCCTCAATTAAACTCCAAAAAGAAATACTAGGCACTACAAAATGTGACTGTTCATTAAACATTACACTGTAGTGATTATCTAATAACTTATATTGCACGTAAGCAGGATTTAATAGAACTGAATGAAAGACTTTGGTGGGAATTTGGTGGAAAAGCACAGAGGCCGTTAACACGTTTCATTTTCGGCTGTTACACAGAAAGAGGCACTGTGTCTGTGCTAAAGTCATTGGTCATCTTGAAATGTACACCTCTTGCTTTTTATCTCTGTCTTCCTATTGCAGGAGTACAAACACCCATTGTTTCTCCGCAGGCCTCAAAACCACTACCTTTATGAAGCCACATTCCTGGGCATTAAAAAAAAGAGAAGAAAAAAAAAACGGTGAGGCCTACTGACCCCACAGGAAGGTGCTAGCGAAATCCATTTGTCCCCAGAGGTCTCCCTCTCCCCATAACCCCAGCCCCAACAATGGACAATAAATGCAACTGTCATGGCAGACTGCAAGAAAAATAAACTAGCGGCTGTTTTAACAGCTTACTGACGAACCTTTCAGATGTGTGTGCATTTGATGATGACTGAAACAAGAAAGGACCTTATGTTAAAAATGTCAGGCAATGGAAAAGGGAGGGGGGGCTGGGAGGGATAAAAGAAACCTTTCTTTCAGTGGCTGTCCTCCAGTCGGGCTAGAAGGAATGTAGATTGTCTTTGGAGTTAACTCGCAGGGAATCTGCTTTCAAGCTTAACCTGGAGAGAAAAGGAGTGCTCTCCATGGCTCTACAAGATCACAGGGACTTTGTGATTTATTGTCTGTTAAACACCCCCTGCGTCCCTAGCTCTGTTTTCCCAGTACTTTCCCTTTCTCTAATGTGATTCGGGCACACACTGCGATTCTTATCACAGAAAAGAAATGCTGAGCTACCTGACACATGCATATGGCATCTGTACAGTCCGTCACATGACCATTCACTCCACACTCGCACCAAATCTATTGATTTGAATTGATCTCTATACAGTTACTTCAAACAGTCGTGAAAACAGACAATTAGGTAATAAATCAGCTTCCTTTAAGTCTTTAACAAAAATGTTTCAGGTCATGTTGGTGAGACAGGGTAATAAGTAATTTTCAAAACAGTGAGGGATAAGTTTGGAGTAATAGTAAAAAGTATTATATATATATGCCCCTTACATGTACGTTCACTCACTTATCTACAGTATTCACCACAATGTCATCCACCTGACATAAAAGAGTAATCAAATTTCATAACTCCATAGCAGGGCATCTGTTTTCACAGTCATGTATATGCCATAGGCATTTGTAGCATGTTACAAATATGTGCCATTGCAAATGGTCCAAAGTTTAAACCAAATGCCTGCACAAAGACCACTATGTTCCTCTACATTCTCCATACATTTCTGGAAATTATTTCATTGTGGATTTCATTTTTTATTAATTGTGTTTGTTTTCTCAGGTACACTTTTTCAATTTTGATGTGCACAGGTATATACATGTATTGCAACACACGTCTTTTTCTAATATTGCAATAATGTTTTGGAAGTTAATGCAAATGAAAAAAACAAAACCACATTAAAGATGGTATATGTCTCAGATTTCAGTGAATATTGTTTGAGGTGATAAACAAAATCCCACAATTTAAGAACTAGAATGAGATACAACACTTTGCATTAAGACAGGAGGAATAACTGATCAGAAAGGCACCATTTTTTTCAGTTTCAGGTTGTTCTCACTTTAACTACCAAGCACAAGTCTAAACCAAAAGAGGCACATTACCTTGTCAATTTCAATTTCAACAAGGGTTTGATAAGGTGGAATCCATTCTCATAAATACAGTAAGGACAAAAAAGATTCATACTGTCTGAATATGGTGCTGAAGCAGAAGGTTAAACAGATGATTGCTTTAGACTCATTAGTGCACATCCCCATTATGTGCCATCTCTTTCATGGGTCTACTGATGCAAAAACAAATGCTTTTCTATTTTTTTCCCTCCCAACCTTTTAAATATTAAACAAAATATCTAGAGAGAATGTGTTTTAAGACCTTGTACATCAATCACACTGCAGCAGTTTCATAACCACTCCGTACTTGACTAACAAATCAATAACTTGTTTCCTGCGACTAACAAATATCCTTAGGCAGATTATATAACTAAGTGCAAATTCCATCCCATAGTAATTAACCAATTTGTAACAATGTAATACTTGTCAAGAGCCTGAAGAAAACTAATTAATGTCTGTGCTTAAAAGATAACTCCTTATAGCAAAAACTGCGAACAGAACACAGCTAAGGGCATTTTGAATTTCATTTTGATTCTTCTTTTTTTCTTTCTGTTCCATAAGGTTAATTTCTCTGTGAATGAGGCTGATAAACAGAGATCTGCACTGCAGTTCTCAAGCCTTCACTACACCAGGTACATATTGAGGTACACAGCATAGCAGCTCACAGGAACTGGTTTCAATTGTCCAAAGTGTAATTTGTGAATTGTCCGTTCTCTGATAGGACTTTTTCCCTCATATAAGTTCCTTCGCACTTTACTTGTCTAATAGGAATCTTCTCTTTCTTATTATATTGTTATTATCCCTGTAAACATACAATCCCAAATCCAAAAAATGAAATCAACAACAAAAGAACAGATTTTATTCACATTTCAAACACGACCCTGAAAACCTGGCTACATCGTTTGGAAGCAAGTCTACATTGCTAGTTTATAAACAGCATTTCCTTGGAATCTTTCAAAACAATACAGAGCATCCTATGAAGAACATAAATATAATTTGAGAGACTTTTCCCCCCCTTGTGACTTTCGATTCTTTTCCTCCAGCTGGCATTATTCATCTCAACTAAGCGGGACACTTTTACAAATAAAATGTCATCGCAGTAGGATTATTGCGTGTGGTATTTAATCAATTAGTAAATCGTACAAATGAAAGAAAAAGATGAAATGCCTTGCTGATGAAAGCCTTTCATTGTACTAGGACCAGATCTCCATCAATACGAAACACATACGAGATGTTTTTTGTGGCAGCATTAAGCTTGGCAGTGATACTGAATCGAAGTACAGAAAGAACTTAAAACCTATTATTATTATGATTATGATTATTATTATTAATGCCATTAAGCAAGAAATATTCATGCAGCTTCACAATATAAAATGTATTTACCTTGTGTTTTATTTAGCACTTCCTGATTTTGTTTTATATATTTCCCTATTATTCTGCCTAGCTGGCTTAATTGTAAGGCCACAAAACCATACATTTGATTATGATTCAGTCATGCAAGTCCCTCCATTGAAGTAGGGGGACCTTGTTGCCACGAACAGTAGGACAGAATTGTGTGTCGAAACAAATTGAATTACCTTTAATTTCTCCAAAGTTCCCTGATCCCATGGCAAGGAGCTTGTCCTTCCAGTCCTTTGATAGAAGCTTTTCAATGCTGGGGGTTTCTAAGGAACAAAAAATAAAGAAAAATTAAAATGGACTACATCACAATAAAACTCATTTAAAGTCCATTTGCTGTAATAAACACTATCCCCCCCCTCCAAGTTCCTCTCACTAATGGCTTCATCAACAACCAGATAAGAGAAAAAAGAAGCATGGTTTATCACCTGCTGTTAGAAAATCATTAGCCTTTTCTTCCATGAAACAAAGCCCCTGTTAATGCAGGATGACAATGGATACATTATGAAACCACGCTTTGTTTTTCTAATAGATGCAAGGTCCTGCTTTTTTTTTTTTTTTTTATAAATTGCTAACCTGCCAAGGACAACTTATCAACAGAACTGAGGGAGAGGGGGGGGGGGGGAATTAAAAGAAGAAAAAAAAGGGAGATTTTCAGATATTGTAATGCAAAGAACCAAAGAACCAGTTTGCTTCATGTTACAGGGTGGATTTCATAACAGGGCTTTTGCAAGACTCCAGTGGTGACAGCCTTTGACATTTCTAAACTAAAACCTACAATGAATGTCTAATACTGACAGCAAATACATTTAAAAAAGCATGAAAAGTGTTTGCGAAAGCTCCTTATCAGTTGCAGGTAGATGCAGCGCTTATACAAGCAGACTTTCTAAAAAAAAAAAAAAAAAAAAAAAAAAAAAAAGTTGCAACATATTAGTCCCAATACATTACAGCTTCTGTAGTATTTATTACCGGATAAACAAGCTTAACACATCATTCTAACTACATTTCAAGCACAAATCTTACACAGCCAAACACAGTCTGTACTGTTTCCAAGAAATCCCAATTTTTTCTCTCTTCTTTTCTATTTTTCTGCATAATAGCATTGGGATGACAATCAAATTCACAACTATCTGTTAGAAACATTATGAGGATTTCAGAAATTTTAAAGCTCCTGATGATCTCTTTTAATCACTTAGGTACTCGCCAGCTTAAGCCTTCAAAGTGGTGCTATTTTTAATATAGCATATGTCATACAGTCTTCCACATTCACCTACAGTGTGTCTTAATGTATCAATCTGCCAATCTGTCAAAATAGGGAATCTGGCATTACATTTTTTTATCCGTTCACTTAATTATTCTCAAAATAAAAAAAGATAGCTATCTAATAACATCATTGGAATTTGTTTCTGCCTCAATTTCAATTATTTGCATATTTTCATGCTGCATATTTTGAATATTTTTCTTACATTTTCCAGTATCTTTTTAGGTTCTTAAATGAATGCAGCACAATATTTTAAGTTGTTTGTTTGTTGGTGGCACATGCGTGACATAAACTGCGCCTGTGTGCAATACTTTCAATCGCTTTCAGTCTCACAAATTCTTCCTTTAATCCCTATTTAAAAAAAATAACCGGTCATATTATTGTTTAACTGCAAACCTGAAGTGAAACGTGACACCCACAAAACAACCACATGGAGAGCACATGCTTGTCATTTGTATTTACAGCTTTGTTCTTTTTCCCTTTTGAATGACAGCCGACTTTAAAAACTGATGCAAACAATCTGCCAATAAACGTAAATAAGCAATAAAAAGTAACCGTGCAAATTCATCACATTTGTGGATAATTTATGAGACCAACTGCCAACTGAGCGTTGCTGTAATTGTACTGCTTGCTGTTCAGTTCAGATAAACACAGCCATGCACAGAAGAGAATTGATATTTTTTCTGGCACTTTTAGCCGTTTTTGTAAGTTTAACTCTTGGGATTTCCAAGTCAGGGGCCCTTTTATGCTGCTAAAAATAGCAAGTTTATGCTCTGATGCTTTTGATAGGGACTCCAGCAAATTCTACACAAGAGGGAGAGAAAAAAAAAGAAGAAATGTGTAACTGGACATGCCACTGGTAGAGGAACTCTGGTCTTTAAAAGCTACCAAACAAATCTTTGCAAAGCAAGTATGCAGCACTAGAAAATCTATAGTAATTTAACAATGGACAACTAAACCTCCAGGCATTAGAGGCAGCCCATTCTACTTTTAAGACTATTGTCTTCAACGTCTGTGACAAAGCTTCTGCCTGCAGCCAGACAACATTTTCTTTCATACTGCGGACTGAAAGAAATCTGGAATTTTTGGTCTGGGCTTCAGACACATAAAAGGGTAAAAAGAATGACTCTTTGCATATTGATATTGAAAAAGATGCAGAATAACCATCCACAGCACGGGACTAGCAACAATTTAAAAAAGTAAAAAGAAAAAAGGTTCATTGAACTGTTATCTCATGGCCACATGGAAACCTGCAATTCTCCAAACAAGGTTACACTACCTTAAACTTAACCTATTCCAGCAATATATCACCAGTTACTTATTTAGTATAATTAAATCTGAAACACAAAATGAACTGAAAAGTGGAAAGTCAATAACATATTTTGATTCCACTCAACAGTTAATTGTACCTGGAATGAAATGTGGGATACACAAAACAATGTATTTCTACATTATTATTAGTATTATAATTATATATTTTGTAAATAAAAATGTTTATTTTACTGAGCACACTGTAATAGTGGGGCAGTGATCTGGTGATTTTATTAGGATAGTATTAACAAACATCCTTAAAACCAACCAAACAAACCAACCCACCAAAAAAAATTAAAGAAAATAAATATAAAAAACATGCATCCACACAAATGTGCAACTTACAAGAAAGCTGTTTAAAAGCAAGGTGGGCCCGTGGCTTGAAGACAGAAACTTCCCCCAAAAGAGCAGGTACACTATATAACTATTTTCTCTTGCCTAAAGTCTTGCCTTGGAAACAGATTAATGGGTACTTCTATTTCTGCTGCTGCTGTCAGTGAGAATCGAATAATAATAATAATAATAATAATAATAATAACATAACAGAGAGAGGAGAAACAAAATCATCCCTCTTGCCAGAAACCACAACTTCCGTCAAGGGAGTCTAGCCTATGCACTGTCACTGCTCTCCAATCTCCCAGTCTTGAAGGAATCCCTGTAAGTTTTGGCCTTCACACAATATCCTCCTGTCAGCAGAGTCTCGCAGGGGGTGGGGGGTGGGAGGGTGCTGTACTGTATTCTATTACTGGGACAGAGGATGGTGTAACCCTTAAAAAAATCACGCACACTTGAATTTCTTGCAGCTGTATTGGAGTACACATTATCTAACCAATAGTCTGTGGCGCTCCTGTTTTTTTCTCTTGACAGCTGTCTAGCTATCATCCCAACAGGTGCTATTAGCCCCCCCCCGACCACCACCTCCTCCCCCTCTGCCTCCCCAGCACAACCCCCCCCCCACCCTTGTTGAACAATGGCACAGGCTTTTAAGGCAAAGAGCTTTGACAAGTGAAAGGGAACAACAAATGGCTAGGCCTATGCTTTTCTCCTGGGGTCTCTCTGCAGCCCAGAGTAATAGTTATTATTTTTATTTATTAACATTGCTGCCATTGTCCCCAGTGACAGCCGGGGCATTTTAACTATTAATAAAAATGGAAGGCCTGCTTTTTTTTTTTTTTTTTTTTTTTGCAACGGCAAAGTGCAGCGTTAATGAAGGCTGTCCATTTCGAACTGGATAATTTATATTGAGAATAAAGGTGGTTCAAGATGTTGTTAACAGCAGTGTGCGTAGATCAGACAGGGTCATTTCAGATGTCAGAGAAACATGTCCTTCTGTGGAAGAGCGTTACACTTTTTGACTGGCAGCCCCTATTTGTCCTCCACCCTTGTCAGAAAGGGGATCTGCAAAAGCATTAAAGTCACAACATACAATGATAATAAATCCAAATCTCTGCTCCCATGTCTCACATTATTATTAAGCTGTGGCTGTAGGAGTTGCATTGTTAGTGGCAGCAATGATACAAAATAATACTGCCGTATTATCGGAGCAACCAAAATTGATATTACAGCACTTGGGAGAGTTTTAGTTAGATGGAAACTGAATTGGTTTTGACAAGTTAAGAAATAAATACAGACAAGGCAATATAGCCTCTTGGTTTCGAAAGTCAGGACTGAGAACTATCACATAAGGAAGAATATCTGGGCCTCTAGTATTACAGAAAGTTAACTTAGCAAAAAAAACTAGTTTTTAAAGCATGAATACATACATAAATTGCTAGATTTTGAAAGTGCTCTTAATAGTTACTGAAAATAAAAGAATCACAGTTAAGCAGTTAAGATTATTCTTAACCATTGCTGCAAATTAGAATAAGTAATCAAAATGGACTCAATGAACAGTTGTTGAAAATCAGGAATGCCGATATAATATTCAAGCAGAAACATACATCGGTTTCACCATAATGTGTTACAACACAACATAAAATCTAGCTGTCACGGATTATTCAGCTAACATACAGTGTGTATTAACGTAGAAGAACATTAGTTTCATGCCAACCTGGTAGCAACATAACTTTATGAGTACAGGTAACAATATACCCATATTGTATTATCTACAATCGTCTATAAAAACACACAAACAAACAAATATTTGTAGCTTCAAAGCTCTTGATGTCTGATATGGTGAGAGACATGATAAAGTAACACATTAAAACCCTCTATCACACGTCTTTTTTGAAAGTGGAATACATTACAGGCAGCCGCACTGTTAGAAATCTCACTCTGCTCAAAGTGAACTCTCTGGTTGCGGGTGTCAGTTACTGTTTGTCTGGTGTCAGCATTAGAAAAGTGAGAGCCTTCAAAGCTTGTAAAGTAAGCACAGTGCTCTCTGTGTTGTGTGGCGTTTTGTTACAATTAACAATTGAAATACTTTTGTGGATGCTTTCATTCAAAGAAAACAGTGCATCGTTACTTCACCATACATGGCAAAAGATGAAAGGACACCTAATTTACACAACAACGTTTTTTCTCTTTTTTACACTCTGATTTTTTGCAATCGACATGTTTCAGTCAAAGCTGTCGGAAAACAGGAAAAGAAAAGCAATCAAAAAAAAGTTAAGAGTTCTTGCCTCCAGCAATAAAGTAGTTAAACACAAAATTCTGTCCTCTGTTCTTAGAGAGAAAAAAAACGACAAAGTAATTTCACCTATTGCTAGTTCAAACCAGAAGAATAGGGCATTAACCAAATTGCACACATGTGTGTAAACATTGGTATTGTTTGAAAAATAAAAAATAAAAATGCAGCAGCAAGTGTACAGCATGAGACAGTACAAAAATTGCCGTCTAAGCTCAGAAAAGGCACTGGTGACATGAGTTTGAATGAAAAGCTTTTGTGGTGACACATACCCTTTATTTCTTTTGTTTCAGGGCCGGGATGTCTGATGAATGACAAGGGCAAACTCTAGGATCACCTAAGAATCGGGAATTGTGGACTAGTGTTACAAGGAATTTAATAGATCAGAAAGGCACTGATTGGGAAAACAAGGCCATTATTCAGAATTTCCTTTTGTGAATAGACGTATGGGATGCCAGGACAACAAATGGTCTAATCCATGGAAAATGTAAGGCTACCTTGTGAACCAAATTCTCCATGGTGGAAGATAAATATTGTGCATGAAAAAAAATTAAAAGCACAATCTGGCATGGGAATGCTGATGCCTGCTGTGGGCCACTATGTTGACTTGAAAAGGGCGCTCATCATGTTGATTTGATCAATGTAATGAATACTCAGGCAGATTGGTTAATATCTGCTGATTATGCTTTTGCTAAATTGAGTAATTGTGAATGGAAAAAAAAATGTATGGGAGATTTGAAAGGAAAGAGACTGGAATTCACCTGAAAGGAACATGAATATATGTTATAAGTGTTGTATACGGTAGTCAAGAAAAAAATAAAAATAATAATTAACATCAAACAAACAAATAAATAAATCACTTCAATCGCACACTCACCCTACAGTAACAGCACTGATAATGCACATTAATCACCTCCTAATTTATAGTGTAATTCCACATCAGCTGCGTGATTTAGATTGTCAACAATGGGGGGACTTGCTGGATCATGTGTCATCAGGAAACTGTTGTATTGACATGTAAATTGTAAATACAATGCAATTATTTATGGATAATATGGGCACTTTATTGCCTCCCTGTATCATTTGCATCACTCCTCGGTGGCAGAAATGTTCGGAATGAGCAGTTAACTCTAGAACCCTTGGCAAATCTTTTGTAACCAAGCGACATGTACCTAGACAGATGGCTGTGCTGCCTTGGGGCACATTTGAACCTATTCAGGGACAAAACCTGTGATGTTTAAAATAGTGGGTTCCTAACAACTACACCACTAAGCCATTCTATTAGAAAGGGCTTCTCAGAGTGCTCTGAAACGTTTTCACTGAAGCCCCATGAGATTTCCATGGATCTTTCACTCTTTCCAGCAATGCCGATGATATGAGCGGCCTCTTTCGGGACCAGTTCATTGAGTTCGCATTATGCCAGAGCTTGCTTTGGCTGATGAGCATTCCTCAGACCATACAAGCTTTGTAGTAAATGTAATGAATTGCAGGGCATTTACATATGCATTAGTTCCTAGCGCAGTAAGTAGACTTGCCATGTTGTTAATGAACAGAAATGTGGTGAGCAAAAACCCAAAACTAAGAGAAATACAAGAGGAGGAAGATGACTATAAAACCATATCAGAAAAAATGAGGGTTGAGTCTTTAGAAACATGAATAACACAGTCACTCCTGTGAAAGAAATTAAACTATTCCTCAGTGAAACTGGTCAGTGTTTTTAAGTGAAGAAGAAAAAAAAGACTCCTTTTGAAGCTTCATGTGTGGGCTTTTGCCTGGTAAATCTTGCCTAGAAGTTTTTTTTTTCTTCACTGTTATTTAAAAAATTTGAGTGTGCAGTTTTCCCTTTCCACACATGGGTTTTTATTGACGCAAGTGATGTTTAGGGAAGGCTATGACAACACACAATAAAAAGAAAGCTTGTTCGGCCCTTAGCATATGCTAATGTGTTGGGAAACCAAACCTTTTCAGAAAACACAAATCTGTTTGAAGAATTAAAAAAAATTAAATACAAAAAATTACAGTAACGTCCATTCAAAAAGCACAAAACGGTATGGTGCGATGGTAGTACTGAAAAAAGGCCATTTATAGTCTGCCAGTTTTATTTATTTAAAAAAAAAAACTTTAAGGGTGAACTCACAGTATAGTATCAGGTCCTTCTTATGTCTGAATGTCCTGTATCTAGTGATTGGTGCATTACAACTGATATACACTTGCTTCTTCCTCTCAGCATTGCCTTTTGCATCTTTAAAGTGTGTTTTTAGTAAGAGAAGAAATACCTGGATCTGATGGTTAGTTGTTTTA
This sequence comes from Amia ocellicauda, assembly GCF_036373705.1. Taxonomy (NCBI): domain Eukaryota; kingdom Metazoa; phylum Chordata; class Actinopteri; order Amiiformes; family Amiidae; genus Amia; species Amia ocellicauda. The sequence continues at coordinate 43,809,507 of NC_089854.1, read as the reverse complement.
TCTCAGGCATAGGCTTGTTACACAGCATCTAACAACCATGCTTGCCTGACAATTTCGAGGCAAATGTATTCAATTCAATTAACATCTGTTTTCCATTCGAGCAGTAAAATTATTCTCCACCCCAGCCGAAATTAAAATGTATCACTAGCCACACAGACAAAGATGTGACACTAACTAGCTCATGTGCAAAGCAAGTGTTTCAACATTGTCTCCGCTAGATGTGCAATGTGTCAATACAAGTGCTGATTAGTGGACTCTTTTGGAAGAAGGTGAGGAAATGCAAAATTGACTGCCACTGTTTTGTTAATTTATTGAATAATTGTAATTAAAAAATATTGAGTCCGAAAACAACATATTTATAGTCACAGGCAAATAAAATATGGGGACCCTCTATTTTAAATCAAGAATATCTATACATATTCACTTTTGTAACACGTGAGGCAGAAAATATACCATTTAAGGGCAACTTGACTGAGGTGGTTCCTGCTTCATAAACAATCTAATCTCCTTCACCACTGTGCTATTTTTGCTCAGACATTCACCCTGACTCATTGAAAGCAGCTAAGTCCATTTTTCCTATTATCTCATATTTGTGAAGCCGGTAGACATTTCGTTTAAAAAAAATAAAATAAAAAAAGGAACGAAAGAGAGAGAGAGAGAAAAAAAAAGACAGGGAATCAGCCAGTCCTTTATATACAACAAAAGGGCCTCTGTCACCGAGCCAGTCCCAGACATAGTGGAAATCGGCCCACAGGAAAAGGCCTGGCTCCACTATTAGGCCCGGACCGAGTACAGTTACTACATTGACTCGTCTTGGCATCAGAACCTAGTGTTCCTGGCTTTGAGCTGTGAACAGGGGTCGGGATTGAATAACCAATTATACAAGCACTGACTGAGTTTATCTAAGGTTTGCAAACTGCTATAATAGTACAGTATTCACAGAGACTTTTATCCTATTCCAGATATGGTGTCATATCCCCCCTCATGCTCCATTTACATGTCACAACATTATGAGGGAGAATTATATGGTAGTAATACTGTCACACTTAATACTTCAGTTGTGTTATTAGGTATTCTTGGAGCTAAAGAGAAATGAACATACTTTTTCCCTTTTTGTACGAGTTAAATAGGAAAATGGTGATTTTCTTTTCAATTATTTTTGTTCTGTTTGGAAAGAATAACTAAAATGTTGAGTAACATTGGAAGGGATGGGAACATTAGGTGAGATTTTTCTTAGAAATAAGAAATTCATTCAAAATCTGTACTCATGTGTATATCAGTAAGAACAACATTTGAATGAATTCCTTTTTTCTAAGAAAAATCTCAATTAGTGATAGATATATCATAGGTTAAACAAACAATAACACCACCACCATAGGAAACAATTGCCATTCCTGTCTTCTGAGAAACCAAAACTTGGCAACAGTTTGGGGAGAAAAAAAAATCCCTATCCTCTCAGTGTATGACAGCTAAGCTAAGTCCCATAGAAGCAAAAGAAAAACAAGGAATCCCAAGTCTCTTTCCCAACATGAAAACACAGACAGCATCTTCTGTGATTTGTTTCAGATGATGATCCAAATTTAGTTATTAATAACCTCTGGTCTTCAATGCTGCCAGTTTGTATGCCATCTTACTTGTTACGAAACTTTGTACAGTGAAGAAAGATGCTTCTATAGATAACTATATATTAGTAATTATACTAATATATACTATAATACTGCACTTACTGACATAATTCAGTTTGAAAAGTAATACCTACAGTATTCATATGGACATCACTATCAAATCTAAAATATTGAATGCATCATGAATATAGCACATTTGCTTTATTTCAAAACTGTTTAATATTTGTTGAATGTGTGGTCATTTCCAGGATAACAAAGATGCCTGTAATTAATACATTCAGAAAATATAAAACCACCAATTTACTTTAGGTATTTCTGACTAAATGTATTATTTTCAGCTATTAACAACGGTAGCAGGAGGAAAACGTATCATGTCGGCTGCTGATGTCACCCTTATCTTGGAAGAGCATTGCTCCACACTCCTTGATGTGCTCAAATATATATTAATGACATATTGTCATTTCATTTCACCGTCTAACCTCTTATCAGACTTTTATCAAGGGCATAATGAACCCATTAGAATACAGAATCTGTAATACATCCCAAATTAAAAGCTTTCATATATATATATATATATATATATATATATATATATATATATATATATATATATATATATATATATATATATATATAGTGTATTAATTATCATAAGCTATTTCTCTAGATGGACTTTATTTCTTTGTGTGGTTTATGCCACACTGCCATTTCTATTATGCTGCTTATCATATCATTAATAGGTGCTTTAATTATTTTGTGTATAAATGGCCATATGGCCTGAAATTGAGATGATTGCAGAGATCAAAAGTAAGACCAAATATAATCAAGCAACAGAAAAGTCCAAATCTACAGCCATGATACATTAAAATGGTGTCAGCATACAGACTCCAAACCATGTTTATTTTAAAGAGAATACTGATGATTATTTTTGCTCATACAGTATAAAGTTATATCATGTCATCATTCTTTTATAAAAATATATTTTAATAATGCACGGGCAAACATATATCTATATTTAATTATTTGTATTATATATGTATACAATAAATTGACTAATATACCAATTTCAAAGTTTGTTTATTTGTAAAAAATTATTTAAAAAAAAAAAAAAAAAAAAAAAAAAAAAAGCATTAGCGATCTAAATTATTTTAAAACTGAATGTTCCTGCCTGAAGGTTACAGCAACCCCAGAACAATCCCAGACTGGGCTGAAAAAGTGGCAGCTGCCAGTCAGTGGCTGATACTGAGCTAGCCAATCAGGGCAAAGCTGAAGGATACATCCCTTACCTAACCAACACTATTATGGTCTCACATCCTGGCCTTTGTATTCCTCCTCGCCCATTACCTTGCAGGATTAACTTTTATCTCTAATCTCAATTCCAGCCAACTGTCAGGAAACCTAAAAGGAGCCTGTTTTTCTAATCTGTGTGTAATGATACCACTGTTCCCGGCTGATAAACATAAAACAAAATGGAATGACAAATATATGAGACTAGATTGGCCAGAGTCAGTGCAACAACAACCACAGGCAAAAATAATAATGTTACATACCCTGTGATTAATTTTTTTAATGAATAATATCTCCTATCTGGCAGATCAAAAGTGAGACAGACAGGCAAATACAAAAAAAATACATAGATAGAATCATGTTTGTGTTTGTGTTTTTGCATCATTTTTTTGTTTTGTCTTCAGAAACAAGAAACGTACACCAGAGTGGCACCTAAGCGATTCATTCACTTATCTGCCGATCTCGTTTCTCTACTTAATGTGGTTCAGCGGCATCTAATAACCTTTGTGCGAATAACACTGAACAATAGGTCGTGCCAGCAAAAAGGATGCAAACGTTTCACTGTCGTAGTGCGCATCTGTCACCTCTTATAAGAACTTTAGGAAATGAACCGGAAAGGCATTTTACAAATTAATGGTTTCCATGGGACAGATTGAAAATGATCCCCAGGCAAATAAACACCACTGAATACAAATTATATCTGCAGTCTTCTACATAGGACAAGGCTCACCTGGATATAAAACAGCATGCAGAATTGTTTTTAATTCTTAAGAACAAAAGAACAGTAGCAATAATAATAATAATCCTTCATCAAGTAGAGAAACAAAATAATGAAAAAAAAAAAAAACTGAAAAATTGCAGGTTTTTGTCCATTTTGTCGATTTTAAATTAGATCTACGCCTTTTGTGCTTTCTGCTCTGCATTTATTATAATAATTATTGTCAGCAATTGTTGTAGAAGTTGGGGTGAAGACCGATGACTTCTATCTCAATGTGTTGTGTTTTATAAAAGGCATCAGAATAGCAGGGCTTGTTTTTGCTGCTTTCATAACCTAATGAATATCCTGGTCGAACGGAAGCTACTTGTCAAAAGCACAGAACCAAAGGGGACTTACGAGGGGCTAATTAGTCACAGTGGCCTATCTGTGTCTCCAGTTGTTAGACTAACAAGAGAGCGATAGTCCTTAGTTCCTTCAGCAGGCCCTCAAAGTAGAATTTTAAACCACAATACCTTTCTTTAAAAAAGACTTGAACCAAATGTCTCTACGTGTTATATTCTGACAGCAAATCAGGGCATCGCCGCAATCCTGGGAGCCTCCAAAAAGCAACAGATGTACAGTGCAGCATACTAGCGACATATACTGTAGCCATAACTTCATATGTTGATGAGAAATAGATACTGAAAAGAAAACATGATAGCGAGATTGTTCCAGCAATATCCCTGTACAAATCTTATCAGGAACAGCAAGGAAAGCAACTGAGGTTCATTCCCTGTAAAAGCAACAACAACCACAACAAATACTTTGTGTTTTAAGCACAAGGTAAGGGTTAAAAGAATGCATTTCTTTTTATGTGTAAATTCCTGTTATCAAAAGCATCCAGAAAAGTAGGCAAAGACATATTTGTGGCTCCTAACCGAGCAACCTTGTCTCCTCTATAATGGAAAATCATACTTTCAATCTGTCTAGTAGGCCATAATCCCCCTCTTCACTCTGTCCTTCAAATTGTGCAAATCTATCCAGCAGTTGTCATAGCCTGGGGCCCACAGTCAAAGGCCTGCATTCACAATGTTTTATTACATCACTTAAAGGTGACAACAAATGAATAGAATCTGTTTGTCTTGATTCTTGATGTGTTTTCACACACACAAAAAGTAGACAGGATCCCTGTACAGCAAATTGCTTTCAGCTCATTTCCAAGTTTTCCTTTAAAACGCGCCTGTCAAAGCTCCTGACAACCACTGACGGACCCTACTTGCCTGGCAAATTGCAGTTACTTTATAATTAGGAACCAAATCAAAATCGGAATGGAACATTGCACAGCAGCAGTTTAACGTTACTCTAGAAATCGTAGCTGACAGATTAATATTATTATTATTATCATTATTTTTTTGTAAATTCATTTATTAACTTCTTGTTTCCTTTGCTTTTTACTTATTTCTCTCCCTCCGGCACTGAGCTCAGAGTTATTCTAGCCTGGCAGGGTCCTTTTAAAAGTTTTTTGACAGAGCCTTTTCTGAACTGAAGATGAATTGAGGAGCCTGGCTGCAAACATTTCTACGGCTATTTTTCCGAAGTCACAAGTGGTTAATTTAATTACCAGAGGTATTTATATTTCTATACGAGGTTTCAGACCTTGAAATTATGATTTCCCATTATATTAACATTTCATTACAGGATGAAAAAAAACAACAACAGCAGTGTTTCAAAAAGCTTTAAAGAGTACTTCCATGCTAAAGAGTACTTTATTCTTCACTGCATACAGTACAGTACACATTGTTATTTAATTAATAGGTAAGAGAGTGCAAAATGATAGATGTTCAATGCCACCCTCTCACTTTGCACACACTCTCTCTCACACACACTCACACATTTACATGCCTCCCACCCACCAAATCCCCAAAGACATCTCACAATGGAACTTAAACATTTTGTTTAATAACTGAGCAGTCATAGGAAGCCCGTTTCAGACAGTGTTTCATCTATGTTCTGTTTGCCCTTAAAATCCATTCCATCTCCACAAGAATAGTCCCTATTGTCCCCCCAAGTAGAGCTTTGAAACATTGGCAGCCATGTGATAGCCATTATGCGATTGTTAGCGGCATTTAAATTGTGCAGGAATGCTCTGGAACGCTGCTGTTTGACTCCATCCTTGGAGAGAAATCCTTTTGTGTTTTCTTCTTCTACATATGAGATCTACTCAAAATGTCATTCTGAAATGGCACATGCTTTATGTTAAAAGTTGTATTGCTTTCGAAGATGCAACTGCAGCTGAAGGTTTTTGCCCATGCATAACAATGAATTTGTTGTATTCTGTGGCTACTAAGACCACATTTTTGGTTAGAGTTCTGCCAACATCTGTGATTTTTATTTCGCTCTTGGGTAGGGAGCAAGAAGATCAATCTTTTGTCCTTTATATGTATTTACTGTATCTTAACTATAAACATTAGTACTAAATGGAAGGATTGGGACTGATTTTGATATGTGATACTTATAGTACAACTTTCCCCTTAACAAAAAACATCACAAATACAATGTTGGCTGGTGCTGTTGGGAGTTTTTCACAACTCACCATTTGATGTAGCACTAATATCGGCATTTAATGAACCTTAAATAACGAGCATTTAGATTGCAGACTTCAAAGTTGGTGCACAAAACAGAAACCGTTTCTATTCTTTTGTGTCATTACACTGGACAGTTACACCCAGATACACCAACAACATCTAATGAAGGCATGCAGTGAAGGCTGATATTTACTGGGGGCAAGACCACTTCTAGAATTGCACTGTTCTACTTGTCAAAAGCATGTGAAGAGCGTTTAGACAGCTTCAGTGTATCATGTCAAACGAGATTACCACAAGACAAACACACTGACAATCCAACAGGTTGAGTGTGCCACACTCTTCCACCTCACTCTAATTACCCATATGTTAGCCTTCCTCAGAGACTGTAGTGGGAGAAAGACACTCCTGTCTAAACCACAGATATTTAACATGATTTGTACATAGTTTTTCCTTAACTGAGCTTGAGAGATCTGTCAGTGTCAATACATACAATACCCTACAATAACCCCATTCAAATATCAAATATCAAAGGATTTTATATTTTGTTGTTTTTAAACGATATGATAGCGGCAGAGTATTTTCCTGCTTTTCTGTTTGTAAATGTACCTCCTTACAACACAACAAATATATACATTCTATAGATGCTACATTCATCAAACAGAAATATTTACTCTGCTTTCCTTGGCTTTAACATTCAGTCTGTAAACTGTAGGTCCCAAATCCCCAGTCACATTTGAACATTTTGCAACCATTACTTTATTAGCTCATTTCATTATTGTGCTGAATTAACTCTGATTTGCAACTTATGGAAATGTGTTTGGATAATATCGGTTTGGAATAAGTTATTATAACGAGCACTTCAGACTATCACTGAGATTGCATAATCAATGAGCCTCCAGTTTTGCGCTGTCAAAGAGGCTGTCACACGGCTAAGTAGAAACGATGGCGTTCTTCAGTCAATGAGGTGATTTAAAAAAAGAAAAAAGAAAAAGCACGGAAAAATGTTCCCATCAAACTAGACTGTAGAAAAGGGGAGTTGTGTCCATTGCCTTCTCCCTATATAGACAAAGGTGTGCCTAGTTAAACATACCAAATAATATCTACATGTTAACAGCTTTAGGAAAATACAAGAATTATGAGCTTAAGTTTGTTTGGAACAGTTATACAGAAGACAAAGCCTTTGCAATGATAAATATGTCTTCTGTAACTATATATACACAAAAAAAGGTCAGCACTGATCCTATACACCATATCCTTTATTTGAGCTTCTGTGCAATCCCTTTTCTCTATTAAAGTGGTGTGAACATTTTGAAGCAAAATAATCAAATCAAATAAAAAAGCACAATATCGCACAGGAAGCTACATCTAACAATTTTTCCTGCTGAAAGGCTTTCATTAGCTTTTCTTTCTTTCTTTTTTTTTTGATATAACAGTTCAGTCAACCCACAGTAAAGGGGTTTTGAAAACACCAAATAGTTACATACTTACATACCCAGTAGTTAAGGGTAAATTCTTTCATATCCCATTTCCTTAATCTGAACCCCCATGGAAGGAGGGGGGCAGTGAAAGATACAATTCCATCAACAAAGTCGTCTTTCAGGCATCTGTGATCCATTTTCAAATTTCAAAGACAAACTATTTATATGAAGTTGCACCAGCTTTTAAATAAGCCTGCTTAATAGACCCGTCTGTTTTTACATGTACCACAAATACAATAATTCATGCAGTTTACATATTTCCGTTGCCTTGAAATATGTATTAGGTAAAGAAGAATGTTTAACTCTGTGGTGATAAGGTATTATTTAAGTTTTAAACATTTTGTTGTTGGTCAGTTGTAACAGATGTTATATTTATATATTTATTTACAAAAAGCCCACCCATCAACTGCATGCTTGCAACATTCCCAATAGATCAATGTTTACTTTAACCTTTTTTTTTGTTAGCCAGTTTTGTGTCACTGCTTCTTTTACTTGGCAGAAAGCTATTTCATTGTAACTGGCTTTACATTCAGCCCAGTCCTTACCAGTCACAGTTCTTCTGTCACATTGCTTCCTAAACCCCCTAAAGCATCGTAACATTTAATGAACGATATGGGAAAGGAGCAATCAAAGGTGGGCAACACACAGCATTTTAAGGCTGGTAAGGGAATAAGAAACACATCCAAATCTAGAAATCTCCAACTTACAAGGCTAATTGAGTTTTCTTGCCACGGAAGAGGGAAAGAAAAAAAAAAGCAGGACATTGTGATGGGTGGATATTGGTGCTTTCTCACAGGAGCAGCACGTGGGGGGGGGGTCTGCGTTCCACTTCACAGACTGTAATCAAGACGGTTTTAAAGTCTAATTGTTTAACAAACAATTGAGGGATCAAGGCTGCAGAAAAGCATGAAGCCTCCCTGGCAGAGAGTGACGTTTGGCCAGTGTGTTTTAAAAGAGTTGTACAATACGGTCTGAAACTGCAGGCACTGGAGCTAGGCTTCAGAGCCAATTAGGGTCTCCGGCCCTGATCTGAACAAACCCTGTTTCGACAGACAGGACATCTTCACTGTAGCCGCAAACAGGTATTCAGTGCTGTATAACACAATACTATCACACAATGATAAAGCTCACATTAAAAAACAACAAAAACAACAACAAAAGAAGTAATGTCACACTGTTTACAAAATCAAAAAAACACGAGAAACCAATATAAAACACTGACATGCAGTCTTGTCTGACATATGAATATGTTGTATGTGAATGGGACCAAATTAAATATGCTACAATAGATTAACCTATTATTTGATATGGGAAAATGAATGTAATCAATGAGCAAATTATGTATTTTGTTGTCTGTTTATTTGCTTCAAATATATAATGTTGAAAACAAAAATTAATATATTAATAACTTGAAAATTGTCCCACGGTGTCCATAAAACCAACTATATTTTTACCACTACAGTACACTGTAGATAATTATGTTGAGAATATATTTCCCTCTTCTTAATTTGCATGACTTATTTTGCAGTTATTTTAACAGGACACATATTTAAAACATTCTGAATGAAACTACAGGCAATATTCAAATTATTTAACTTTTCCTTTCCATATAAAAACCTCCAGTGTATACCATTGAAACAAAATACTGAAAAGAAAAATTTAAATAATTCCACAAAGCAGCTCATGGATTTGGTGTGGTGGTGGTGGTGGTGGTGGGGTGGGGGGAGGGAATCAGTCATTCTCAAATTACTATATTAAACCTCTTTATATGAGGGAAATAAAAGACAATTACAATTATTCATTGTTAAAGAAAAACAAAAACAGAGGTATAATACAGAAAGCAAATAAATAGCCCTTCAATCCACTTTGAACATTATAAAGGGCATTAAATAAAATAATTATTCCTGCTGCCTAACCTTGTAATATTCACCTAACAATACATAAACACAGATGATTATAAATAACCGAATTATACAAATAATGTAAGAAACTGAATTGCTTTGTCAACATCACAATGGGTGAAGAAACAGAGGGAGAAAGTGTTACCATAAAGCTTTTAGCAACAGACACAATGTGGGCTCAGAAATTGGCAACCTGTAAAAGATCCAGTCGAAAATTACTAACAGCTGGAGATGACAGTTGTTTTAACAGCTGAGCTGACAGGATTAATTTAAATGCACTGAAATCAAAAGTAGATAACACCTGTTTAGTCTTCCAGGGCCATCCGTCGAGGTAGGCCGGAGTACACAACAGAGCCAGGATTATTATTATTTTTTTGCTGTTGTTTTTTTGTTTCTGTCCTCTGCTAGTCTCCCTGGAATGGGGACGGCTCTATAAAGCTGGATGTTGTAACCAAAGGAGGAATGGGGGGGGGGGGTGATACTGAGCAAGCTTCCTTGTCTCTGAACATCTGGCTCAAATAAGAACTCCTTTTCTTCTTGTCCAAGGGCCTTGACCCGAACCCAATAGTGGATAAAGATCACTTCATTTCAAAGCTGCAGTTTCTGACTCTGACATCCCAACAGCTCTCTTGGGTTAATTAATATATTCTCTTTGTGCTTCTTAGCCACTAATGCCTGCTTCAGTCCTTGAGTGATTCCTCTCCCATCATACTGCCTACCTTAAAACTGATACTAGTAGAAATCTTTCTTTATGCAAAAAATAATAATAATCAAATAATATGAATTTAAAAAACATGCTGTCAAAATAGATTTACTTCTTGTATGTTCTCGTTGCACAATGCAATTAAAACATTTACCGGACACCACTGGAGGGGTAGCTCACTTACACATGGAGATTGATAGCACACTATCGCTCCGATCTGAGCTCTTTCTCCACTAAGAATGTGCAAATCAGGACATTTATGAGTTCATACCTATTTGTCAAAGCTTCCGTTAATAACCCATAAACTTTTGAAAGCTCGTCCTGAGTCTCAAGGGATTTTGTTTAATAAAATCTGCATAATTTCCGAAAATCCATATCAAACACTCGACAAATTCAGTGTAATCTGCTTATAAACTTGCTTAAAACTTTTTTTTTACTACATTAACCTTTGCCTTCCCAAATCCTGAATAAAAACCAATACCCTGCTTAGAAAAGGAATTACTGTTTGAAATGGAACTGCAAACATATTTCATCGTAGATTTAAACCTTATGGAAAAATTTCAGACACCATGACAGAACTGCCTATAACAATCTTGTAAGTGACCCTAATTACGAATACGGCTTTTCCCCTCTTTTTTCCCCAATGCAACCCACAGAGATACTTCTGATGGGCTTTACTATTATCATACTGTGAACAGCTGTTCATTTTTCAAATCAGAGGGGGGGGGGTTCTCAGCTACTGCATTTTCAGAAGGGAATGAATGTACACTATATCATACAGTTCCTTGTATCAGCAGTTTATACATTTTATCAAAACATCTTTAATATGACAAAGCTGTAGACCCACAAATGCATTATAATTAATTGTAATTACTAAAATATATAGTATTGAATAATCCTTTTAGGAGAGTTTTATTTTTTTCCTTTCTGCACATAAAACATGAGTGTGCCAATAGTGTTTCTATGTAGACTCTACTATGTAGACATTGATGGTGTTTATTTAGTATTTTTTTTTTTTTAACAGCCTAAGGACACATAAGAGATTTGCAAATCTGTAAGCCAAAACTTTTGCATCCCTCTCTGATGTTTGTACAAGGCCTTTCCTAGTGTTGCTTGAATTTGGAGGGAAAGCAATCTCTGTCTCTCGTTCACTTTATTAGGAACACTTCAGGAAAATCTACGTAACGACTGGTATCTGAATGCAAATTATACCCAAGAACACATTTATATTTTTTTAGCCAAACTGGGTGCTATAAGTTTCGATTGTATAGTTGTTAAGACATTTCAGACAAAATAGGGCACATTTATGTGAAAATTGGACAGGAAATCCGCTGTTGTTTCCTAAAATACACTACTATTATTTTATTATTTAATTTTTAGCAGACGCCCTTGTCCACGGTGACTTACAAAATATCAGAACAATACGAAGTGCAATAATACAGTGCAGTTCAGGCATAATACATTATACAAATTTAGAATTTACACAAGTGTATAGGAGTTACAATAAGCAATATATAAGGCTAGACACAAACACTGAATGCAGTAGGACAGACTTTATTCTGACATTTCCATGTACTGTAAATACAGTGTTTAAGTTTTAATCAATAGGCTGGCAGCCTTTTAGTAAACATGCATATCATGGTCAATTACTTTGTTTATAATTCAGTATGAAAGCAGGCTTTCTTTAGGAGTACTAACCACTACCCCCCTGTTTTTTCCGACTTTTCAGCAGCAACAGTTTTCCTTTCCGAAACCATGTCCAGCAGATTTAAAAGAGAGAAGGAGTGGAAAAGATGTGGTTGAAGCAAAAAATTAAGTTTACGCCAGGAAAGAGTGTGCAGGCAACTGCTGTGTTGTTGTAACTTGGTATAGATGGGTTCCCTGTTGGATGAAGTGAGGAAGCTACAAAACAAATAGGCTGTCTTTCTTAATGGGTAAAAGGATGTGGTTTTAAAGTAATGACTCCTTACTAGTCAGTGCTCATCGTACATAAAATCACATTTTTATATCTATCTTATTATCTATCTTATGACTTCTGTGTTGTTGTTTGATCTTCAACCTATGCTCTCTGTAACAAAGTCCTACATCTTTGCGAAATTAAATTACAGAAGAGTTGTGTTTTCCTAAACTGTAACTGAGAATCTATTAGACACATGTCATGTCTACACAGAACAGAGGACTTCAAGAATGTAGCACCAACCAATAGCAAACACAGCTCATATGGACAAGGCCTGAAATATGTCCATGTTTCTTCTATACTCTGCAATCTTTCTCTGTATGTGTGTGTTTTGTGAGCAGTTCAGCAAATAATAAAGCATGCAATTTATAGTTGCATCCTCCTCAGATTTCTCAGTTTAGCATAGCACTCCTGGCTAATTAGCCTCAGTGCCTGTTTTCTCCATTTCTCTCAATGTAATACATACATTTTATACAACGTGGTGGCAAAGTGCTCTCTTTCAACATTTCAATATCTTCCTTTTAAAAAAGTAATTTTTGCAGAACTTGGGAGATAATTACAAACAATGCCTGAAAAATGCAGCACTTAATGTTAATTTATACAACAAACTAATTACTACCAAATGGCAAAAATCACATATGGAAGTTTCCTTTCTCTCCCACGCTCACATTCTGAACCAACAGCTATCTGTCTCCTATTTGAAATGCCTCAGTGACAATTGGTCCAGATACCAGGGCTGTTTGGGGGGATTAGAGGGGGTTGGGGAATTGACTAGTTAAGGCGTAACAGCTTTGCTGTTTAAAATTCTCAAGTTCCTTTCTTTTTCCCTTATTCTTATTTCACGGAATAATATATCCACCCTTTCTATTGTTTGTCATTCAAGTCTATGGAAGCGTGAGGGAGTCCATAAGAGTGCATTTTTTGTGACACATTCATTCTCTAAATCACAGCAGTTAAGTGCTGTCCTATAAAACGCTCCACTTCCTTTCATTGTGGGCAAGATTTCAAAATGTGGGCAAAGCTTTCCAATGCTTTGTTGCCTTTAAAAGAGAACATACAACTATCTATCTACCTATCTATCTAAGCACGTTTGTGTGTGTGTGTGTGTGAATAAAAATTATACAAATAGTATGTGTGTACAGAGAGAAAGGAAAACAGGCAGAGAACATTCTGTAAAGTTAAAGACAACATTAGGTAGCAACATAAATTATATATATATATACATATATATTTTTTTGTTTTGTTGTCAATTATTATTATTATTATTATTTAAACAGCAAACACACACCTCTCACCTTAAAAAAAGGGAAAAACTATTACTTTGTTAGAAATACTCTACAACACTACAATAAGTCTCCAACCCTGGTCCTGGAGAGCAGAAGGTCTCCTGGTTTTCAATCCAGCTGAGCTTTCGGTTACTTAACTGAACCAATTATTGGCTTAATTAGTCAAGATTAACATGATCTTTAGTCAGTGATTTAAGATCCCTATAAAACAGGAAGGCTGGTTGCTCTCTAGGACCAGGCTTGGAGACCATTACTTCAATGTCCAATGTAAAACATAGTGAGTTTTGCTTTTTGTATTCAAGATACCATAAACAATTAAGCAGTGCAATCAGATAATGTATTTCCAAGTTTGCATGTTAATTGAAATCTCTTCAGCCGGATTTTAGGAGATATGTTCTCAATGAACAGCACAGACAAACCAAATGAACTCTGCCGGAATGATCTGAGAGGTTGAATGTAATACTGTTGCTGCTGGTGGTCCTTTAGACCCTACAAGACTACTTGAGGAGGTGGGCTCTTCCACATGTGTGGACATTTAGAAGGGGCCTCCTCAAAAAGTCTTGTTTCCTTGTTTATAAAAGGGCCTCTGCATTATCTGCACAGCGAGTCAATTAACTTCCTGCATCAAGATTACAAGCCCCCATACCAAAGACTGCAATGAGATCTGAAGTGGCAGATGCGGACAGCCTGGATTACGCCAGATAATAGTCAACCTGTACTTTAACCAACTGTCAAACACTGGGAGCTTTTTTGTCACTTCCCACATAGAATTGAGATACAAATGCTGTTTCAAAATATCAGGGTATTCATTTAATTTCCAGTCTGCTGAATCAGTTTTTCCTCAGTCTTGTGCAACAGGATCATAGTGCATTTTATTCCAATATTTAATTTACAGCCTTGCTAACATGACAGCGAGTCAAGTTAGACAACATGCATGTCTTACCTCGTTATAGGAACTGGTCCATACCGATCCACAGGAGATTGGTGCCAAAAAATAAAATAAAAATCTCAATGCCTTCTTTTAAAGCGGAGTACAAAACGTACAGCTGTCCAAATGTATACCCCAGATTTTTTTATTCTATTCAGGTTGGCTTTGCCATTTCTATTATGTTTTTTCAAAAGGATAAATAAAAAAGGTCTTTTAAAAAAGCACACACACAAAAACAAATCTGTAAAAGTTTTTTTTTTTAACAGCAAGGAATAACTATTATTGGAGTCGGCCAGATCAAGAACAAGTCTTGTACATAACATTGAGCTGCTTTTGAAGGTCTCATGAATGTTACCATCGAATACAAGGTTAGAAAGTGGATGTGTTTTAAAATATATGAAAAGTGAAAGTGAAAACTGGCACGGCAACAAAGACAGTGGGTCAATCTATTGGAAGATAAAGGTCTCTAGGCTCCCAGCTGTAATGTGCTATAACTAGCCAGCAAAAATCTACTGTTTAGAGCTGTTATGACTTACAACCCCAAGAGGCATGTAAAGGAAAAGAAAGAAAAAGCTGCTGTTGTTTAATTTTAACAACCTGTTTCCTCGCCTGAAATGACTGACGCAACATCACTGTGTGCAAACATCAAAGCTACCAAGCATCGTTCAGCCTCAACAATGAGCACAACATAAACAAACAAACAAAAAGATATCCATCCAGTGGGTGATTGAATTCATCTTAAAAGCAACAAATCAATTCTTGCTTGTATATCCCCTAAATAACTACACAAGAGCCCACGTCCTCTTGTAATGTAAAACTGTGCCTACAATTACCCTCTGTTTTCCTCCAGTTCTCTCTTCTGTAATTACAGCATGCAGCATATTTTACATTGACATTACATTAATGCTCCAGGCTTGCTGAACTTAAATACAAATTAAATTCAGGCTAAACATTTTAAGAGAGACAAAAGCAAAGCAAATCATTAACCAAATTAAAATAAAATAAAATAACACATTGTCCAATGACCAGATACAAACAGATACAAAAATAATGAAGAGATTGAAGGGGGGGGGGGGGAAAGGAGCTTGGAAAAGACACAATTTTGTTTAGATATAATAAGTACAAATTAATATTTATAACAAAGTATTCAATAATAGATTTCCTCAACAAATTAACCCTTATTTAATAATACTAATCTTGTTATTTTTTTTTACAATAATGATGCTCAATAAAAGATTAATGGAGTGGTGGAAAATAACATCTCTCACTGCCAGAGTTCAATACCAAATCAGCCCTGTTCATCAGATAACTAACTTTGTAAATACAATCAACGAGTCCTTGTTTGTACAATTATCATACAATCACATAGATACATATTGTATACTGTATATTATATATATATATATATATATATATATATATATATATATATATATATATATATATACACACACACACACACACACACACACAATTTTCCTTTCATGTCACCCCAAAAAAAAAAAAGCTGTCAGCAGTGGTTTTTCAAATCAAAATACACAAAAGGCTGTTTGCTACACTTCACTGACTCTGGTTTCAGTCCAAGGCAGGAGGCGTTACTATGCAAAATAATTGGAACGCCTACAACCTCAGTATGGTCTTTAAATTCCAGTACAGGAACTGAAGCTAATGCTGTTTGTTTACGATTTGCACTGAGCAACACGAATCCGTATCGATAATGTCAGTGAACCAACACTGGGTTGTTTTCAGGACGTTTCCATAGAATCTTCTAAACATTGAGATTTGAGATTTCCTTGCACAGAAACGGAAGCATTTTTTTACATTAATCTTTAAAAGCCCCATGCTTTACTGCAAACACAATTAAATCGAAAAAACAAGTAATAAAATGAAAACGTTCATTGTCAGCATCATCATCTATGCTTGAGTTAAGATCTGTATCATAAAAAATAAATATAAGGACAAGAACAGTGTCATCAATTAGTAACACTATCCTTAATTGTTCCATAATCAACTTGAATTCCATGAGCAAATTACTCCTCTACTAATACACCATAGCAATATTTCATTATCAGAACAGGCCTCCACCACAAATGTACATCCTGTAGTAGGCCACATCAAGCTCAGGTCTACATGTTTTAAAACACAAATATCCAGAGGAACATGTGTTAAAATAAAACGAGGCAGGATACAATAAAAGAATAAGTCGATCGGAGTAGCCTACCCAGTTTATTACAAGACTTCACTCTCCTATCGCTCTTGCAAAGTCTTCTTCTAGTGCATCTTAATCAACGTCCTCTTAACAGGACCCTAAGAATGCAAATCAAAGTTTCCGAGGGCCTGGGGTCCTGAGCTCAGGTGGTGGAGAAGTCTTTGCAGTAAGCTCTCCGCACACTCCAACAGGAGTCATGTCTGCCGTGCCCACTCTCATTATTAAAAATAATAACAAATGCATACTACAACAAACGCACCCAAGAGCCTCTGAGAGCCCAAGCTGTGTTTGATATCTACCCCTTGAGGTCAGACACGCAGCTGATGAAGTTCTGATTCATTTAAATATGGCTGATGTTGACAAGTGCCATGGGGGGGGGTCAAACAACAAAACTAGTGTCGTCAGATGTGATTGAGAGAAACGTTGGGCAAGGTCGCCGAGGATTGACTATACTGCAGAGCACTGATTCGGCAGTCACTTCAGCCTTTGATGCCATGCACAAGGAGGCTCGGGAGCAGTTGGCCACCTCTTCAACTTGAATAGCATAAGGTCCCAGACGCCAGAGAGTGAAAAAAAATCTCTTGGAGCACATCAGTGGTGCTTATGTTGATTTCTCAGCATCTGCCACAATATTGCATATAATCTCTGTAAAAGCAGCAAAATCAGAGATCATTCAAATGCCATGAGCCACTGCAACTTTGATAAGATGAAAACGTTTACAGCTGCTGTGTTTTTTGTTTTAATTGTTGTGGTGGTTTTAAGAAGAAAAGAAGATGCGTATAATTTCAAACCATTTAATCAAACGCCTTTGATGTAGGATGCTTTTGTATGATGGCCCAGTAATCTCAATCTAAGCATTGTATTTAATCACAATTAGTTTATTTAAATATTTATCTTACCAAATTAATAATAATAATGTATGTATGTATGTAGTGCATCTGGATTTTCAGCATCGTTATACTTATCTGGTATTGGCTGCTTGAGGTTATGGAGGAGTTACCATAACTTTCATTGAATCAACATAGATGTTTCACTTAGAATTAACAAATAACTGTAAATCACATTTACAGCTGTCTCCTTCCCACCAAACCTTTACTGGGAATATCAACCTTGTATACATCCCTGATTCACAATCCGAACATGTTTATCAATATGAAGCAGTTGGTATCTCTCACAGTATGAAAACAAAAAGCCAACAGTTTTTAGTTTTTTTTTGGAGTGGGGGGTTGCCTTCACTTTAAGGAGATAAAACAAAAAGTCTCTCCCAAATTAAAGATCTTCATAAGATATTGAAAGTGTTTCTCACAGTTTTATTCGTCCTTGCAATGAAATTCAATTCCAAAAGTTTGGAACACAATTGAGTGTTGTTTTCCAAGACTTAAACTGTACAAGCCTGTATACAATATTGTCTCAGACTGGCTCTGCTTAATTATCTGAGTGTCATTTGAGTGAACTTTTTAGATACGCTTTGAAAATATTCCCAAGGTCCTTTAATTCATCCCACTTCAGACTAAATAAACAAAGTCCGGGTAGAAAGCTAAAAACTTGACATTTATTTAGAAGAATGAATATTATATATATATATATATATATATATGTATGTTTATATAGTATCTGTCTCTGAGTACACACGGTACTATGCTATGAAAACTGCTATAGATCTTAGATTGATAGCTAGAAGTAGTCAATTAGGGACACATGCAGTTATAATTTATTACCCTGCTCTTGTGTTTGCAAAGCCTCGACTGCTCTATGTACTGGCGATGCTGGCATTGCTTCAGACGAAGAGGCAGGCCTGATCGCACCAGGGAATAGACGTGCTGGGATGACCCAGTATCTTCAATGGTTGCAGGTTTAATAAACAACTTCTTATAAAACTGGGACCAAGGAGTAGTTTACTAATTTATCTGGAAACTAAATAAAGAAACAGCGGCTGGCATGTGTTATTGGGAACACGGTGCTGAAGTCATAGCCAGGTACAGTATGAGGCAGTAACTTTTTCTCTCAACTTTCCATTTCAAGGAAGGGGGCTGAGTTGACATCATGAGTTGGGTTCACTGCGGTGGATCAACATGGTCTCTCTGTCTCTTTCTTTCTCTCTCTCTCTCGCTCTCTGTCTGTCTCTGGTCACCCTTTAGATGTGCATTCATTTCCACACGATTTCAAAAGCGACTTATGGAAAGATTAAATAATTAGAAAGCAATATTCTCTTCTGTAACCTTGATTATAGCTTTACTTCATTTAATACTATTCACTTAGAAAGCCCAACAATTCATGTAGTCGACAAAGAAGACAATTCCTTTTCAAAGCAGAGCACATTTTCTCACTAGCCACAGATAGGCTCTGTACTCGTGCCTTGCCAGTCTACTGGTGTAGCAACAGACGAGGATCTATCAAAGCCTGTATTATAAACCTACGCCCTTTCCTAATACCTATTCTAAGGACGGTTGTTGTTTTCAATACCATTTTCCCTCTTTTGTTCTTCACCAACCTCTTCACAATTTTGTATGTGTGTATGTGCGTACGTATGTGTGTGCTATTGATCTTTCTTGAAACCAAGAATCACAGCGAATGAAAAAAATGAAAAAGGAAGGGGTGGGGGGAATTAATATGGCACTTTCAAAATGATTAAACTAAGCCTTAATTAATTTTTCATCACAACCTGCCAATTCACTGTTAATGGCCTTTGAGAAGTACACAACAAAACAATGGCCATCAGGGAAACAAAACAAAACAAAACACACACACAAACACACACACACACACACACACACACGAACACACACACACACACACGCACACAAAAAGGATTTTCTGCTGGGTACATCTGTAAAATCTCAATACATTCTCTCTCTTTCTCTCTCCCTTTCCTCTCTCCCCTTTCTCTTTCTCTCTCAGCCTCTTAAGAAGCTGTGGGTCCTTTGTTTGCACATTTCATTTTAACAGCGCTGAGATAATGTGTGGACCCGGTAACCATTCTAATGTCTAACTGTAACCTTCACTAATGGAGTCTCTAGAGCTTGCACAGCCTCCCCTCTCCACACAATATCATTCAATATTGCTCATTGTTGGCTAGCCACCCCACCCCCCCAACCCCCCTGTCCTCAGCCCTGGAGTGCCGAGCTGAAAAGCCCTACAGTTTATTCACAGAGTCTTCCTTGTCTAAACTGTTAGGTAGGGTCATGAAATCGGACACAGGGGTTATGTACATTTCTCAAAAATAAATATAAGAGGCTGAAGTAAAGGTTTTTGTGAGGGATGACTTGACAATCGCGTGTGTGCTATGTTATTTTTCAATTTTTTGCAGATGAATTATCTACTTTGCCAAAAAGTTGGTTCTTTTTTCAGAATTATCTAACACCTCTCATTTTCCTTCCTCTCTGAAGAAGATCACCTTTACCAGGGCTCCACAGAGTACCTGAGCACTTTTACACATTTATTTAATTTGCAATTAATGGCTTTAAGAGCGGTGTCCTCTCAGCTAGTCTTTTGAAAACTAATGATGAAGGTTACTTGTTTGTGTACAAGTTTAGGTAAACAGCTTACATCCACTGAGGTATTTAGGAAGCTTTGTGTTGAATGAGAAATGCATTTATTTTCTCATCTTCTTCTTTGTCAGGTGGATTTCTTGTTTCCTTCATCTATAAACAGTTTTATTGTAGTTGTTATTTTTTCTCAGATAGCTTGCAAGCTCAGTGATATGTGATGGAAGATGAAACTCCAAAAGACAAGGCATGTCAACTTGTATGAAAAACTCAATTTTTGTTTCATTTTTTGCTTTGGAAAATATCTTGATAGCACTCTGCAAGTATATAATTAGAGAATTATTCTTTCTTTCCCTTCATGAGACATCTCACTTGCAGTCTTTTTTCTACCTGAAATCTAGCTCATTAGGTGCACCGTGCTTGGCAGTCTTTGCAGAAAGGTGCAGCGAGAATCTGTGGAGTAGTGAATAAAGATATTGTATAAATCCTACACAATATTAGCGAGACACATGTATCTTTGTACACATAAAGCAACAATAAACAGGGAATGTGCGAGATGTTTTCTTCTGAAGAAATACCTTTCCATTTCTCAAGTCTGAAATATTCTTGGCCTTTCTCACAAGCACATTCCAAACAAGTTGCTAGTTAGCTCACTGATGGTTTTATAGTAGGTTTCAACAAGGTTTGCACTTCCTGGAGTATTTTGTTTGGCTTTATTTACATTTGTTCACAGCAACAATGAAAGTCTCACCTGGTCATTACATGTTTTTTCTCCAGATATGGAAGCTTGTGAATAGTGTTACTTTGACAGATTTGGCCATCCTGTTTCCACAGTTCAGAGCGAGTGATACATTTGCAATCAGATGTGGCTGGGCCAGTGTAACAGTACTAAAAAATGTCACAGAGAAAAAGAAACCAAAAAATATATGAGGCAATCCCCAAGTAACAAAAAAATAGAGACCACTTACAACTACTGCAATACTAAAGGCCACAATAGCTGCCATGGGCAAATCATTGCTCAAGACATACCAAAGGTAAGTCAGAAATAATGTCCGTTATAAATTATGTGCAGCTGGGCACTAATACTCTAGCGAAATGAGTATCTGCGTGATCTGCTGATGTTTGTCGACAGTTAGACAGGGATTTAGAGTATTATCTGTCAGGACAGAGGAAAATGTGTTGGCCTGAATGACTCTCCTCAGCTGGCTGTAGCTGCGCGAATGTTGTTTGAGGACTTCTATATAATTGTTAACATTATGGCGAGGGGAACCCACAGAGTGAGGTATCTGTACAGAAGAACAATTTTGCTGGAAAGAACAGAGCACCCTTCAAGCTTGCAGAGACAACTGGATAGAGACCTAATGGTAATCAGTTCTCACAAAGGTTTCATATACATTTTGCGCCGTTTTCCCTCATTTCTTCAAATGGCACTGTTCTTGCCCTTAATGGCAGCTTGGTGGTTAAGATATGGAATTTGACTGTGTGAGGACTGTGTGAGGACTCTAGTTCTAGTTCTGGAGTTCATGAGAGCAGGACCTCTGTGATGTCATCAATTTGCAAGATCTCATTGACAGAGTTTCCTCTCAGATCGTTAACTTGATTCAGATTTAAGTAGAGGGGAAAGTACTTTGAAAGGTTTTTTTTCTCTCTTCAAGGCTGAAATGCATACTTTGATGGAGTCAGTAAACGTAAACTGCGTGAGTTTCTGCATGACACTATAAGGACTATACTTTCTATTTTCACAACTAGTAGACAGCCGAGCACCTACACAGTGATCTAGGAAAGTGTGAATATTGTCTAAGTATGTTACAGCAGGTGCAACACACAAATACTCGCCATAGTACATCCTTCATTAACTTTAGAAAGACAGGGCCTTACTGTGTATTTTTCTGCCATATCCTGCGGCCTCTAAATGTGTGAATACAGTCTATTAGGAGTTAATGTCATTGTTAAACTGGGCAGCATCGCAGATTCTGAGTACATGGATCAATCAATAACCTTATGGCAATGCCCACCTGGACTTAGCAGTTTGTCTCATCAGACATGAACCGTAGAGCACAATGAACAAAACTCTACTGAACAAGATAGCAATCTCCCCACACCTTGCATTAAAAAGGCAAATTGGTCGAGCACAATCAGTCCTGTAATAAATATGCAAAGCGCTGTAGACAATGGTTAGAGACAGCTGATGCCTCCTCTGCTCAAACAAAGGAGGTGACTTTGCCAAAGTCTCGTTACTGACATTCGTCAGAAATTAAATAACCCTGCCGATGTGAGCAGGCAAGTTACTCGGCACCCCCAAATGATCCCTCTCACCCTCTCTTTCCACTTCTGCTTTAGTCTTAGTCTATTTCCTTTTATTTAATGGTAGAAGTAGTATTCATAGCAGCAAGGATGCAGAAATGTTTTGTTAAAGGCATTAAATTGTTCGATTTTGCTATAAACATACAGCATTCACGACAACAACAACAAAACACTACACAATCTATATTCTGCCACCACAAGGCTTCAAAAGTTTGTACAAGAAACCTTACATAAAGCCATGCACACTGGAATGAGCAAATTGTGTTACTAGCCCTGGGGCTGAACAGCACACACTACATAAACTTGCACACACACACACACACACACACACACACACACACACACACACACAGCTATAATCCCCCCCATTGCAATGAAGCTGAAGAGGTGTGAGACAAAGGTGAGTGAACAACGCGTGCCTGCCACCATGAGATGGATTACTTTAGTAATCCAGGACTCACAATTAATGAATCCTATTTATACCACATGATTTCCAGCTGTATGGTAAAATCAAGCACTAATCACTTTCAGAGGGCCCTGGTAAGGAGTAGCACAGGTGTTGTACATTTTCCCACCTGTCACCCGCATCACGGAGGAGGGGACGAAATGTGTGGGAAACGATATCCGCTGGCAAATACTGTAAGCTGCAGGTAATTATCGCCCCCTCAGGGGGAAAGAAAAGCACTTTGATTGGCATTGAGATCTCCCCCATTTAACTCCTGCTTACACTCATCTCCGATCGCTTCAAATCCATCCCCTCAGCATGCAGTTCCACTCCACAACTGCAAAGCTCAGAGTCAGCGAACAACTTCTTCAACAGAGCTCCAGAAAGCAAACAACCACCTTTCATTCCGGCATACCACAAAAAATCCCCAAACAGAAATCTGCAAAATCCTGATCCTGGAGAAGGCCGTAGTGCTTCTCCTGGATTTCACTCCAGCTGTGCTCCAAATGATGTTAGCCATTATTTGCATTATTATTTTCGTTTTTCTTTTCATCAGGTAGCATAAACAACGTCTCTCTCTCTAGGTCGCCGAGTTGAAGACCTATGTTTTAGAACATTGCAAAACCCACCAAAGCAAAACAAACCACAAACCCACCTACCCACCCCTCCAACAACACAAACCCAACACGGAGAATGGAATGGAAATAGAAAACACTTTAAAATGTTGCTCCTTACCCTCAGGCTCGTTTTTGATAAGCTCCTCCATCTTGCGCTGTTTCAGTGTGTCCACCACGTCTGCCAGGCTGCCCTTGCGTCGTTCAGGGGTACCCAGTGCTGTGCTGGAGCCAGAGTCGCTGCCCAATCGGATGCCATCGTCCATCTTGGTCGGTGAGGTAGATGAGTTGTGCTGAGTGTATGGACTCAGAGACGCACCCTTATTGCCTTCTAGTTCCTACCAGCACCGGAGAGGAGAGGGGGAGACAAACAGAATTAGTTTAAATGCTCTCTTTCTCTTTGCCTCTTTCCCCTTCCCCTTTATAAATGAGAACATGAACTTAAATAGCCCATGATAAGTGCTATAAACTCCTGCCTCAGAGCAAGAAAAATATTAGGGAGGTATTCCACATAATAACCCAAGTCTGACATTTGTTCTTAATGTCTCTAATGCCCATAAAGTTGTTTCTCTTTACCTCTGTGTTTTACAAACATCAAAGCTGAAAATCAGACCTCTTTTTCCAGGTGGCTGTCTAACAGATTATTAATTTCTCACTTAAGAACTTTAGTTCCCTATTAGGCAGTAAACAGCTTCTAGTTAACTCCAGAATTTTTGTATTATTATCTTGCATTTGTGTGTGCAAGGGTTAAAAAGACACTGACCAAAAAAACAACAAAGAACAATAAAAAGCGTTCTGAGTTTAAATCACAAACAAGAGCTGTAAATAAAAGTATATATTTAAAAGTGTTAAATTCAGTCTACATCCAGTTCTACATCCAACATTGTCAAACATAGATAATTAAATCAATGAAAATAATACATAGAATTAGAAGAAGTAGGTCTAGACTATTCTTTCATGCAAATGGAAATCCAGAAATTCAAGTTCTGTAATTCATTGGACTCCATCCAAAGAAGGGATATATATTGTAAGGTTTAATTACAAAACAAGTCAGATATTTGCAGATGAGGTCAATAGCCTTCTTTTGTTAATCTTGGTTAAGCTTCAGCTAATCTAGTCCTATTATCTATTACAGCACCTTAGTGATTGACAGGAAAAGTCACATCATTAGACAATAGAATAATCCAGTTTGAGCTGATATAAATAAACATATATGATGGGACACATTGCAAAAAGAACAGCCAAATTGAAGCTATAGAATGGATCCCAAGAGATGAAAAATGATCTAGAAGTAGACCACATAAAACATGGCAAGATGAAAACATCTTGAAAACAGATGCTGTACATCGAAACAAGTGGAAACATCTTGGGGAGGCCTTCATCCAGCAGTGGATCGATAAAGGCTGATTGTGATAGTGACATACACATCATCACAAGATAGCATCAATAGAGAAAGAGCTTTTTTTTATCATCTACAGACTACACTCACCTAAGGATTATTAGGAACACCATACTAATACTGTGTTTGACCCCCTTTCGCCTCCAGAACTGCCTTAAATCTACGTGGCATTGATTCAACAAGGTGCTGAAAGCATTCTTTAGAAATGTTGGCCCATATTGATAGGATAGCATCTTGCAGTTGATGGAGATTTGTGGGATGCACATCCAGGGCACGAAGCTCCCGTTCCACCACATCCCAAAGATGCTCTATTGGGTTGAGATCTGGTGACTGTGGGGGCCAGTTTAGTACAGTGAACTCATTGTCATGTTCAAGAAACCAATTTGAAATGACTCGACCTTTGTGACATGGTGCATTATCCTGCTGGAAGTAGCCATCAGAGGATGGGTACATGGTGGTCATAAAGGGATGGACATGGTCAGAAACAATGCTCAGGTAGGCCGTGGCATTTAAACGATGCCCAATTGGCACTAAGGGGCCTAAAGTGTGCCAAGAAAACATCCCCCACACCATTACACCACCACCACCAGCCTGCACAGTGGTAACAAGGCATGATGGATCCATGTTCTCATTCTGTTTACGCCAAATTCTGACTCTACCATCTGAATGTCTCAACAGAAATCGAGACTCATCAGACCAGGCAACATTTTTCCAGTCTTCAACTGTCCAATTTTGGTGAGCTTGTGCAAATTGTAGCCTCTTTTTCCTATTTGTAGTGGAGATGAGTGGTACCCGGTGGGATCTTCTGCTGTTGTAGCCCATCCGCCTCAAGGTTGTACGTGTTGTGGCTTCACAAATGCTTTGCTGCATACCTGGGTTGTAACGAGTGGTTATTTCAGTCAAAGTTGCTCTTCTATCAGCTTGAATCAGTCGGCCCATTCTCCTCTGACCTCTAGCATCAACAAGGCATTTTCGCCCACAGGACTGCTGCATACTGGATGTTTTTCCCTTTTCACACCATTCTTTGAAAACCCTAGAAATGGTTGTGCGTGAAAATCCCAGTAACTGAGCACATTGTGAAATACTCAGACCGGCCCGTCTGGCACCAACAACCATGCCACGCTCAAAATTGCTTAAATCACCTTTCTTTCCCATTCAGACATTCAGTTTGGAGTTCAGGAGATTGTCTTGACCAGGACCACACCCCTAAATGCATTGAAGCAACTGCCATGTGATTGGTTGGTTAGATAATTGCATTAATGAGAAATTGAACAGGTGTTCCTAATAATCCTTTAGGTGAGTGTATATGGGGTATATTGTACACTGTAGCCCAAACCCTACTGTGCTGAATGAAATTCAATGAAAACCATGTCACAAATTATAAATTAAACTTTAAACCTCTCTTCCTCAACTTCTTTCTCTGTATTTATAAAACTAACCTAAGATAAAACAGGTTCTGGAAAATTGGCGACCAGACTCTTGTGTGTCACAAGACAGACAGATGGATGATGGGGGCAACAGCCTTTTTTTATGAAGCACATTTCACTAATTAATAGATGGTCTGAATACATACATATTATGCCTACTCATAAGTAAATTAAGTCAGTGATATCTCAAACACTCACGCACAGAATTATTAATTTGTTAAATTAATTTGTTTACTTATGTTTGCATCCTCATGATTCCTACCCTGATCCAAAACCAGCTTTTTCAGTAACTTTCACAACTCTTACTCATTGCAACTCTGTTTTACAACTTCCATGACTCTTACAAATTTCTCTTCACAGGACTAAGTACGTTTGCTGGGGAGGAGGCTGATCGGACCATTTTTTCCAGAAACCAGTGATGGTTCAAATCAATTGGCTTAAATGTTTGAATCACAAACAAAAACTCCACCCATCTTATGTTAATGTTACATCATTCTCTCTCTCTCTCTCTCTCTCTCTCTCTCTCTCTATATATATATATATATATTTTTTTTTTTTATTATTATTTTTTTTTCAACAAAATAGAGAGGGTTATAACCAAGGCAGTTGAGCAAATCAATTAATTAGTTACAGTAATTTACAAGATTATGTTCAATATTAGAAATCAAAGAGGCCAGCTGTGATACTGGAATTACTGTGCTACTCTATGTGAATGCAATATTAAAATTAATTCTAAAAACATTTTCCAAAATGTATCTTTACCTATAGTATATTTAATATAATAGGCCAATTTCTATTTTATTGAAGCAATCTGTTATTAATTATTAACTGATGCCCTAATTGGTGTGTTTTACAATTACACTGAACACTCTGGCTATACAAGACTAATAAAATGCAAATCATTTAAATATAACTGCAGATTCAATATTTTGTGCCATGTGTAATTCATTCTGCTGTTCTGGGGTGACACTTTCTCACAAAATGAAAAATCGTGAAGACAATTTTAATGGACATGACTGTTTGGTTACAATACTTGACAGAGAATTAAGATACATTGACAATACCTGTTTATGTAAATGTGTACCAAATACATTAAACAAAACAATAATGTGTATTTTAAATTACCAAAGTGGCTTACATTTTTTGCAATATTCTTCAAATATCATTTTTTAAATCATGAGCATCTTCTCTAAATAAAGAAATACATTAGAATCTTATCAATCCTGAATTCATGTTATCATGTGTAAATGTGTTGTTTTAGTGTTCTGTTGTCTGCGATATTACTATGTCTAACAGAAAAATGTCCGTACATCAATAATAATGATATGTTTAACCATTTTCTTCACAGCAGCAATCTGGATGCACTGGATTAGTTTTTATTATTTAATCTTTGTTCTGTTTTGGTCTGTCCATTTTTAGATTTCTTAGTCTTACTTTGCATCTTCTGTTTCTAGGACACGTTATTGATGATGAGTTTTTGTTTAGTTTTTCTTTGGCTTTCTTTTGTTAATCTAAAACCTCTGTCACATGACGAAGTAAATATTATACTACATCAGCACCTGGGATTGCGTTTTAGCTTTTAGAATTCGAAACCTCATTCCTCTGTGCAAAGAAACCGTTAATGTCACGGGAAACTGACAGAATTTGACAAAAAATCTAATGTGGAAAGGATGATTCATGGGAAAACTTTTTTTTTTTTAAAGAACATAATTTGTAACTGCAACGATCGTACCCACAATATTATGATTTCTTTGTAAAAGCTCTGACATTCAGTATGTTAGCCTAGCGTGCATTTAAGAAATCATGTCACACCTGTCATATTGAATTTCTTTAATCCGTAGCCTACTTAAAAAGAATCACTCTTTTTCCCTCTCTCAAAACTGTCTTGAAAACAAAACAAACAAACAAAGCAAAAAAAAGTCCTTCGTTATATTCCCAGGCTGTGTCACTAGGAGAGTTTGTAACAAAGGTACTTACTCAAAGACAGTTAAAACAACATGAGGCTTTAAAGACAGCTAAATTGATTAATTAGGTATTTGCATGGATTAAAATGCTAAGATTCTGTTTCCTTAAGCTAGTATTTATGCAGAAATTCCTTTAGAGGACTGAATTAAATTGGGGGTGTCATGGAGCAGAAAGATGGGGACTTCAATTACAGTTTAAAAAAAATAAAACAGACAAATCTGACTTCACATTACAGGTGAACTATTTTTTTGTGTTGATTAAAGGCATAAAAACACAGTTTGATGCCTTGCCTATGAACACGATTTAAGGGAACAGACCAGGTAGAAGGCATATGAAAACAGCATGTTTCTCTATCAAATAAGCAGTTGAAGTGAGCATATATATATATATATATATATATATATATATATATATATATATATATATATATATATATATGTGTGTGTGTGTGTGTGTGTGCACTCATTTGATGTGTACTACTAAGGATGTAGGTGGTTCTGCTTTTAGTTTCCAAATGTCAATTCTATTCTAAATCACTTCTAACAAAGTAAATAAACTGTACTCTCAAGTATTTCACTTTATCCTTTTTAGAGCTTAAGCATGGAAATAGAATTAAAGCAAGTTTTTTTTTTTTTTTTTTTTTTTAAAGCTCATCTCTGAACAGCGAATATTTAAACAGTCTTAACACTTGGCAACAAATCTAAATGCAATGGCTTTTTTTCTCTTTAGTAAAAACAGCCACTATTGCAAAGGGTTTTGTTTTTTGTTGTTTTTTCATCCTCATGCATAACACAGAAGCAAAGCCAAGTGTCTTATAGGGGTACTGGTGAATCAAATAATTAATAGACAATGGGGAAATGCCTAAATAATCTGACACAACATAAAAAACTGGACTGAATACGATCGCTTCCTCTGTCTTTGCTCTCGGTAAATGCATTATTCTGAAAGGAGATTCTGTCATCATTCACTCTAATAACTACACCTATTCTGTCATTTTAAGCCATTTCTGACAAGCACTAGCAAACACATTTCAAATCCTCTATCTAAATAGTGGTTAAAAGAGGTTTTGTCAGCTTTGATTTTAAGCTGTTGAGGGCATGAAACAAGGACTGTGAATCACAAGACGTCAGGAGGAGCCATAGAAAAACTTGGAACACAAAGTAGAGGAAAACAAACAAGAAATAGAACAAGAAATTACAAGAAATATATTTCATAAATGCTTTATATGAATATTATGATATCTGTGACTTTTTAATTGAGGTATATATATATATACACACACACACACACACACACACTATGCAGCTTTCCTATGGCTCTTTATAGAAACCATTTGGACAATATACTTAGTATATTAGTATTTAGTAAGTTAAATCACAGATAAGGCAAAATATTTGATCTCTGTTGCATGATGTCTTTACATGTATTTAACACGTTTTTGAAGTATATAGATTTTTGGAGGATAACTTTAACCTTGATAATTGATTAACACACTGACTGTAAAATAGTAGTTCTGACTTCAATGTATTCCCTACATAGTTTAAATAAATAAATCAATACATTATATATATATATATATATATATATATATATATATATATATATATATATTATGTGATATTATTTGATACAGTAACCATTTTATTCATCAAATTTAATCGGAAGTGAGAACTAAAATTATATATAGGTTATAAATGCCTGAATCTCATAGGACTCATTGTAATTTATCAAGGCTGTGTTTCATTCTTAAAGCAAACAAAACTAATACAAATTAGACACGAAATGGGCGGATAAGGCACAAAGAAGAAAAAATAAAGTTCTCTTCATATACTGTGCTCTGGCATGTACTACTCATTAAACAGACAACAAAGGATTAATTAACACCTAGCTGTTATCACCTGGGTGTAAAAGCCTTCCCCTTTTCTAAATGCTTTTACCCTAAAACTCTGGGGGACATGAAAAAATAAAAGGAAAAAAAAAACAGACACACAGAGGCTTGTACACAAACACAATCACACACGCATGAACACACGAACACACACACGTAGACACACTCACCCAGTCATGCTTATACACAGGCACAAGAGAAACATTTAAATGCCATTCCTTTTCTCTCTTAGCAGCAATTTCCACAGATGAAGAGGTCACCACTATTTAACTGTGCGCTGCCGTGTTAATTTAGTATGACAAGATAAAGCAGTAATCTCTGCTTGCGAGAGGCTGTAAGCCACCCGCTATCCAGGGACACGCTCCAGTCGATTTACACTGTATATCACTTTATACAATTGGCGTGACAAAGCCCCTCTGAGTTCTCTCATGTAAATCTCTCTCTCACTCAACTTTGCTGCCAGTCAGAGGGGATCGGATTGGCGCTAAAGCCTTAGCAAACTTAACATGCCAACCAGCTCTGCAATCCACCCCAAGAGAAGATGTTTAGAACTTAATAATCCACTGATCCCCCTCCACAAACTAGGCTTGCCTTTTTTTTTTTTCTCCCCCCAAACAATCTGTCCATTTTAGTTGTCATACAACCGATTAAAGTTGCATTCCATGTTTGGGAGATTTGAGGGTTTAAAAAAAATCTAAAGTTCCCATAAGTTAGTTGATCCTCCTTTGTCCCCTTTATTTAAAAAATAAACAAAATGAAATAAAACTAAATAGGAACATATACGTTAATGATAGCTCCTAATGGGGACGTTTTGGCCTGCATTAGACTTGCTAATTTGTACCATCCGATGAACACAGTGGGGACCCGATGGTTATGAAAAAAAGGTCTCTGAAATAGAGACAAATGTAATAGGCATCTGTAGTTTAATACGGGGAAAGTTTCTAATTGAGAGGTCAAGAAAACTGCAGATTCTGATGGTAACAGAAATGTTGATTCAATTGAATATGCCTGTTCCACAAATTATAGTTATTCACTTGGAAAAGACAACCAAGATCATGTTCCATTCTGTAACATATTACATGCAAATTAACAGTCTGTTAACCATCAAATACAAAACTTTTACATAAATTAATGCATACACACATACATAACTATACATAGAATGAAATCAATCAGGACAAGAATCAATACATTGCTTTTCTATTTTAATGCTGAGACCCTGTTTCCAAATGGCAGAGAAAATCCTAAAATACAGAGACAAGACCTATCACAATACAGGATGGGAATAATAAGTGCCTTAACAATAAATCTGTCCCATGATTATGTGCACTGAATAACTGTAGTATTACTTTAGTGCAGCATTTTTCTTTTAAGTTTATTCATCTGTTTACACTGTGTTATCAGGGAGATACCAGACCAGGTGGAAAGTTCAGTTCGGCCTAGAAGTAATTCATGCTTCCACCCACGTCAAACCTGCTCGCCAGATAGGTTAGATAGGAAGTGAACCAGTTATTCTCCTGCTATTGCTCATGCACATAACAGAGGACTGGTAACAAAAACACTTTTGTTTGGCATTTTTGCAGTAAAATAAAAACTGGACAATACAATAATATTTAAAAAAGCTACATAATAACTTGCTCCACTCAGTTAACACAAAGTTTGCAATTATTTATCTTGGAGAGGGATGAAATCAGGGCAACATTGGTATAGCTCTGTGTGCATTAAGTTGTGTTTCTTTTTATAATAATATGTATTAGTTATTATTAATAATGTATATTATTATTTCATGCCCAGAAAAAGAAAACTATATGCAAATGTAAATACTTGCTTTAAAACTAGAGCTACAGCACCGTGTTAAAATGAACCTCCTAATTGTACACCCCCACAAGCAAATCAAAAACCCAAAATCAAACTCCTACCATTGAGTTGTGGAGAGAAGTAGGACTATCGAGGCCTACAGTCTCCCTGGTCAGAGAGTTTGGTGACTGAAA
This sequence comes from Amia ocellicauda, assembly GCF_036373705.1. Classification (NCBI taxonomy): domain Eukaryota; kingdom Metazoa; phylum Chordata; class Actinopteri; order Amiiformes; family Amiidae; genus Amia; species Amia ocellicauda. Next base: position 43,777,333 of record NC_089854.1, on the reverse strand, counting down.
CTCCTCAGAGTGGAACTTGGTGCTATAACTGGAGTTCAGGGGTAAGTGAATGACAGGGTGTCCGTCACTTTCCTCATCTTCCAATTTCTGTCTGCTTGTCGCCATGACTACCTCTCCATCTGTTCCCCCATATGGAGAGACTGGTCGTTTGGAAGACATCCTGGAAAAAAAAAAAAAGGGAAAGAGGGAGAGGGTATGATACATCAGCATTATTGTGACCAAGGCATTACAGTGGTATTGTGTTAAAAAAGACCTTTGTGTGCTGGCGCTACTGAGAAACCAAGCCCTTCAGCACTACAGAAACTGTGTCCCAGACAGACATGCAGTGCGGGAATCAGCAAAGGAAACAAAATATGACACACATGCTGTAATATCCGGTAGAGCAAGACAAGTTTAAAACCTTGTCTCACTATGAAAAAAGTAAAAGTAAATACATTATATTTTTCATCTTTTGGCCCTTGAAAATGTATTTAGTCAAAATAATTGTGAAAAAATCTTCCCAGTACCTAATAGGTTACCAAGATGTCATTTATGTCATTTATGGATGCTATTGATTGATAGCCGTTTGATGGTTGGGACCCGCTAATTTGTAAGTGGCCATTTTGATATTCAAATTAACACAGTAACTTAATGTTCTTTAACACTGGGCTGCTTGTTGGTCCATTGGCTATCTATTTTTACAAAAGGATGCCATTTGGTCATATAAAAGCATACCGAGTTAGGAGTGGGTTGGGTACACGGTTGTTAAACGCATACAGTTTGAAGTTTCAGTTGTGTTTTGGCAAATTTGGTAGCGGACACTTTGATGGTTACATGTATCAATGTAAAGTATGCATTGCAAACTTGAGTCAAGGTAGGTTACTGATAACATATGCCACATCAATTGCATTACCGGTTCCTGAGAGATTTTGAACTTTTTTTCTAAATAATGTGTCAGACATTTTCTTTTTTTTTTTTTTTGGTTTGTTTGTTTACTAAAACGTATCTTATGAAGACAATATTCTTGAAAGTCTAATAATATTAATAATTTTGTAAGCCTTATAATAATAATTGGTAAAAAAAAGTCACAATATTTTAACATAAATTGATGAGAAACAGGTTAAATTGTAAAACAATGTTTATCTCCCAAAAACAAAAACAAACATCTGAGTCATAGTACTGATCAAAAACATTTTAGCTTTCTTTTTGCAAGATGAACACAACAAGACTCCTGTCTCTGAACTGAATCCAAGCTTAGAGAAATGACATCGCTAGTCAATAAATGAAGCTGAATATTTATATAAATGTACTTTAAAAAAATAAAAGATCATAAGTAAAACTTCATCTTTTTTAGCAAACAAATCCAAGACATTTGAAGTAAATATCAAACACACATACAAATTTGGGTCTGATGTCAAGGTAGGAATACTGATATCTTGTGAGAAAGAGGTTATTTTTCTCCTTTATTGGATGCAGCTTATTTTCTTCCACAAATACATTCTCTCCTATGAAAGGAAGAACGAATAAGTTACAATAAAAGATTTAATCTTTTCTCCCATTTCCTAAGTGCTGTTTTAAGTAGTTCTCAGCCTTGAGGCTATTGCCACTATCACCCTTGGAAATATGTATCTTTCATAATAAGGCCGAGTGCAGAACTCCTGCCACCTCAGAGTCCAATGTACAATTCTCAAAAGAATAAAGGTTTTTGCAAAACTGCAAAGCAAAAAATTCTACAGCTTGAACAAAAAGTTCTGGAAATCCTATAACCCCATTTATTTCCTATAGCTGTTTTGACCGTTTATTCCAGAAATGTTGGGTCTTTAAAAGCATTGGTAATACTTGCTGTGTTTTGTTTATTTGGTTGTTTGGTTGGTTATGTTTCATGTATCGAATCAAATTACAGCGATAGTAGTAGGTTTTTTTTTTTTTTTTTGGTTTGGTTTATATCTGCCAGGTATAATAAAAAGGTAATTTAATAAATATGGAAAGTCTGAATGATCTGAAAATGTACAATTTGAAAAGCAAGCAAGCAAACAACAAACAAGAAACACTGTCATTACTGCACAAACTTTACAAAACTAGCCATAATGCCCACTGACTACATGACTAATAAGCAGACATCTTATTATTTAACTGAAACAGATCTATGATTCTATTGACGGTTCTAGGGAAACACTTTCTGTGTCTAAAGAGTTATCTTTGGATACCTAGCTGTTTTACTAGCTCCGTTGGCCACACAGCTGCGAAGTTGTTATGTTGGTGTTAAATCTGCACTCAAATATTATGCAACTACAGACGATGGACATACTATATATATATATATATATATATATATATATATATATAAAATTCTATTTTTGAATGACAATGACTTTCGGGTTTCCCGGCAGATCTATGGCAATATGTTGAAGCTAAGCACACGACATCACAAGAATATATACTGTATTACATTGAAAAATAAATATTTATATTTGTTGTAAGCATTACTGAAGTACATTTCAAGCAGAATATTATAATTTCTTTCAACTTTAGATGGAGTATTGTTCCTGTGAGCTTACAAGCAAATTCCTACTGAAATAATACAAGAATTAGAAAGAAATAATACAATTAAAGAAGTAGACAGAAAACAAAAAATAACAAACTGGTTATGCAACGCCATCCTAAACATATGTCCTGACACACATGAAAGAAAAAAGCACAAAAGCTAATATCAAGTAAACGTGTACAAAATGTATAAGTAGGGGATGGCTATTTTCCTTGCAGACCGCAAACTCAACAGTGCCTGCCAATGCGTGGTGGAATAATGTTTTACCCCCAAAAATAAAAAATAAAAACGCCTTCTTTGGGTCTGTTTAGGTACCCAAAAATAATAAAGAAGTTGTATTCAAAGACTCTTTTTTTCCATGGAAGGTTTTAACACTCAGTGGGGTCTGTCTACTTTGCTGGGCTGTTGCTTCACACTTACCAATAAAAGAAACACACACACACACACAAGCAAAACTCACAGAAAATCCAGCTGTATAAACTGGCGTCCTTAGAGACTTTCAAGACTGGGCTCACCAGTGTACTGTGAGACCAAGAGAAAAGAAGCCTTGATGGCACAAGGTAGGCCCCACCAATGTTTGTTTATTTTACCTCCTTTCATTCTCGTATACTGGAACCTTTTGTTCAACCCCCCCACCCCCACCCCCACTCCCATTCCCATTCCCAATCCCACCCTTTTCCCAACCACACCTATCATGGCACTGTCCCCTATTTTGATCCTTGTATAAACATAACAGTGTTTTCAAAAAAATCCACACGATATTTAACTGAAGAAAATCTCAGTTTAAATAAATCGTACGCAGTTCAGAATGTCAGAATTATTTTTCTCCAGTTTAAAGGAGAGCGAAATACTGAAAAATAAATCAAAATATTATTAAACATTTTATTCTACTATATATATATATGTGTGTAGTGTTTTTGTGAGTCTTTGGGGTTCTACTGTTCACTTCTCTGATGCATGTTTGACAATCTCTCTTCAATCTACGTTATCAAATATTAACACAGCTGAATGGTATTTGATGCACAGGCTCAACACACACGGGCCCTGGGGTGTTTCTGCTCAGCATCAAGAGGTCAGGACTCGAAGTCCCAAGTTGCCAGGCAAGAGATGTTACTAGACCCTGATTGCATCCTCCCAGGTGCTGCAGCCTCTTAAGGGAGCAAGGAGATAGCAACAGTCCCTCCGGGAGGGTGAAAAAGTAGGAAAGCATCAAAAATAATTTCTGATCTATTGAAGTCATGAGAACTACCTAACTGTCTGCTTATCATGAGAAGTCCACAGACAAGTTTAACTATCTAAATTAAACTAGCTCAGCCCTGAGGGGTTAAACACAGAGGAAATGTTTGTACTTTTTTCACTTTCCTGTAGCCAGTTGGCAAAGTGTTTCACTTGTCCGTTTTCTTTCTTTTTTTTTAGGATTTAGTAACTGTGAAAATACTTGTTTCATAACCTCACATTGAAACAGAATAAATATTATTTTTCTTCATTTATTTCAAAAGCTATAGGTTCTTTTTGTTCCCTCTTTGTATTAACATCAATTCTACCATGGTATTTTAATAAATCTTTACTTTGATTATATTATTATGATTATATTAAAATAAACATGTAAATAATCTAATTTATTAAGTTCCGTAATCACATGAATTAGAAATTCAGTATTTAATTGACAGGGAATGACAGAAATGAAAGTGCAATGGAAACACAGCTATCCCTCTACAGGATATTGTGAAAGAAGGGGAACATGAAGCTGGTGGGTAAAGACAGTATACTTGATGGATTTAAGTTGGCACTTTGTACCAAGCTGTTCACTTATATTGTGTATTGATTAATAAAGCTATACTTTATTGTATAGTCTGTTGTTATAGTTAAATTTATTTGTTTACTGAAAGAATGACATTGAAAGGTATCCTTCAAATTCTAAATTAAAAGACATTGAACGGTTTTGCTGGGTCAGACATAAAGTTCATTGTATACCGACAGAAGCATTGGGGGTGGGGGATGAGGGTAGCAATCACTTCTAGATGCTATTACATCTCAAATCAGGTCAAGAAAACTATTTGGACTTATTGTATTAAAACAGGTAACCTATCATTGTGGTCTTTTCAGCATTAGGCCCTGCTTCTTGCCTCAATCATCTCTGTTTTCTGCTGATTAGTTTTCATCGCTGTACACAGGCTTGATTGGTGAAATTAGATGGCAATCAAAATATTGATCACAATGTTGCATTATAGTAGTTGTGTTAAAGATAGTCATTTCTGGATCACGTGACAGAACTCTTCCCTGAAATCTACACGAAAATATTTAAAAGAAACAAACAAATGATTAAGTAGTTTCCCGTGTATCTGTTTATACCTGTCCAAAAAGGTACATAACTAAATCACCAGCAAACAGCCTGAAACCAACAATATTTAACGAGCCATGGTTTAGATTCACATAAAATCATCACACTTTTTATTAATTGAATCTCAATTACACTAAAATCACCTTTCAATGTCTTTAAATCAATATAAATTGTATGCACTGTTTTTCCTCCTAAATATTCCAGTGACCTATGTTAAAAACTCAAAACGTAGTTATATTAATATATTAATAATAATGATGGTGATGATGATGAAAGTGGGATTAATTAGTAGTCACTTTTAACAGCAGAGGTCCAGTTTAGTAATTTTAAGATGTACAGTTTATTCCATAAAGAAGCCAAATCTTAAGTTGACGGAAAGATTTCACAGCTTTGTTTGAGCAATAAAATCTCTATTTTGCTTCAACCCTTTGAAGTATAATTACTATACAATTTTGAATCCCTGGGGTTATGAGGGGTTATATCAGCAATTTAATTTAAAGTTGGCAGACCTGTCTTGGTGGATAGCCTACATAAAACATTTAAAGCATGTAGTGTTGTACGGATAAGAAAGAAGCTTTTTATTAAGTACATAAATTGGCAGCAAGGATGGTCTCCAAGGTCATAATTAGCAGCCATTAGCATAATTTTACTCTGTCCTGCTATAGCTATAATAAATCTAGGCAGTCCAAAATAATAATAAAAGAAAACACACACACATATATACAAAACAATATGGTAATAAAGTCGTGCTCTGTTTCTGTGCGGAGCGAAACTCTAAAATGGGAATAGTACTCTTGAAATAGCCCACGAGGCAGTTTCTCATTACATAGTTTTGTCTCATGCTAAATTGACATTATATGTGTACATACAGTATGTGCTTTGATAAATGTGGTGGTTTTCTTGTTTTGATTTTTTTCAACTCTGCGTGCGATATTAAATATGTACATTTCTGCTAAGTCAATACTCTGGCAGATATCGCGGTGATTTGATTCACCCCAAACGTTTTACCCAGAAGCACAATTTTAAGCCAACAACAGTGCTCAAAGCATTACTGTACAATTGATTACAGACAGGATCCCCCTTATCTATTGTGCGTTTCAAAAGACACTCAGAGAGCAAATAAGTACACAGAATACTGAAGTTTAAAGCAAAATAATAAAATAACGAAGAACTAAAAATAATAAGTTATATCTATAACAAAAAGAACACTGTTTTAAAGGGAAAAAAATCAAACTGATGCAAACAAGGATTGTTGCTTTTACTGTAAACGCAATAAAACAAGGAATGCAATCACACAAAATCCAGTTAATACAAAAAAGTATCCCTCTTTAACCACCAAAACATATTTGGAGAAGTATTTAACTGGTTTTATTAAACAGAAAATGAAAAAATAAGATGCCCTCAAAGTATTTATTTAATCTACATCCTTCTTTAGTATATCTACACTGCCACCCAAATATGCAAAAATACTCTTCTTTTAAATTACAGCATTATTTCCCAGTGCTTTGCACTCATAATTTTCAGCTTAGAGACATCAAACAATAGTTTTTACTGCAGTTGTTTCTTAATGTATTATTATTCCTCCTCTGCTTCTGAATTTACTGGAACAATGCATTTAAGCTCCTGGTGCACAGAAAACAGTTTGCTTAAAACTAAAGCCTCTGGATTTACATTTACTACAACAACTGATGGAAACATAAAAGCAAACACTCTTACCACAACATCTTTGTTCACCTTTGTCATCACATGCACTCACATGTCAGGAATTATTTAAAGACAGAGCAGATTAACTTACTGTGTAATAAAAGTGCACAATAGGAATTAAACAAAGAGGCTGAAGTTGGTAGTCTACATCTGCACCATCAGCACTAGCAAGTCCTTACTGTTGCTGCTGCTTCTTCTATGATTGACAGATGGTTTGCCTAAATAATGGTGTTGGAATATCTAATCATTTTCAAAATATTTTTTCTTACGTACGGTCGTGGGTGGTTCTGGAATGAACATTCTGCCGCTGGAAATCATTGAGCTAATTGTACTAAATGGTGTTAATTTTTCAACTGCGGAATAAAATATAAGTGCCTGAAAAAGAGAGTGCTGTATTTGGTGACATTGTTTTACACGTCCGTTTTTAAAGACTGACTGAAATTCTCCTCTTACATTTTTCTATATTAAGTATCCCTGTCTCCCATCGGAATTTATTTTTAAATATATTTTAAAGGACACATTTGTGGTATGACATGCATTCCCCCAGCTTGAACAGCAAAATATGCTTTGTTCTGTTTACTGTGGATTCAAATAATCTTTGATTATATGATAAGATATCCCAATTTCTCCCCTCAAAGTTGATACAATTTTAGGTACACCTGATGGGACTCATTTAGTGTAATTTTTCCTGGTCTTATTTATTCATTTACGTATGTGGATTTTTAAACTAACCTACCAGGAACCTTGGACATAGATAGCTGATGTGGTTCATGCAAACAAGACTAGGTACTCTGACCTTAAACTCTTTAAAGCACAAAAGCTACAAGACAGGTTAGTATTCCATATAAATTATCAGGACCATTTTTTATGTTGAGCTTTGAACAGAAGTCATTCTGACAAGCTAGAGGTGTTACTAACCCACTCCCTTTCATTTATCAGCACATTCCTCACAAGCCTCTTGTCTTCACTCAACCTCTGAAAACCTGTGCTTCTTGATATACATAAGAAGAAGAAAACAAAAGTAAAAAAACTAAAATAATAAATCAATGACTTCGATCTAAGCTTCTGTTAAAAAAAAAGAATAAGAAAACAATCTAAACATTTAGGGGAAAAAATACTAGAAGAAAAAAAGACAAAGCCACCACAAGAGTTATATTACAGTTGACAGTCATGAGCAGTAAACCAATGTATGGTCAATTAAAGTGAATTAAGGGAACAAGAACCTTACTGACCGGCACCACCTTTATTTTCTCCCTTGATAATAAAACCCATAACCCCATCCAGCCCTGGTTCTCCTTAAGACAGACTAAAGCAATCTTTGTGTTTTTTTCCTTTCTATTTTTTCTTCCTTTTTCCCCCCCTCAAAGGCTGAAGTTGCCAACAAAGCTTCCTGTCCAGCTTCCCCACAGAAGGCAAGAACAAAGTGCCTAATGTCACGCTGCCATCAATTATCAATAGAACGTGAAGGAGGTGCGCACATAAACTCACACACTCACACACATACAGGAAGATGCGGAATTGAATGCCTCTATTAGAGACCCACTGTCCTCTCTGACTGAAAACACAGAAGGCATCAGCAAGTTTGGAGAGACAGTCGGTGACATTAGTGGGGTTTGTGGTAGATTCCTTTCAGATTTTAGTTGTTGACCACTTTGCGAAACAAAAGTCGGTTTATTACAGTCAAGACCTTTAGTCATCACTTGCTGCAAAATCTGTGTCATTTCCTGTATATACATTTATATTTATAAAATCTGAATCACAACACAATCTGATTTTTAGTTTGAGTTTTATGATTGATAAAGACATAATACTTTATAGTTATAGTTAGGGAAAACGGTAATAGCAAACACTTTTTTTTTTTTTTAAGGAATTTGATAGCCAAAAAAAACACTTTAGATTACCTCATATTTTCCTAATTCTGGTTTAGAAAAATATATATACATTTATTTATTACATTCTCCTAGACATTGGCACCTCAGACTGTGAAGAGCAGAGATCTGCGCCACATCTTAAATACTATCCTATACTACACTATACAGGCATTCACAGATGATGGCATGGCCCTCGTAGATGCTCTGAAATTGTGTAGGACACACATCCTATTGGGGATACTATTCACTGTCCTGTAACAGAGGGTCATTCAAAGCTGCCAAAAGCTCGCTGTCTATCTAATGGGCACAGCTGTCTTAAACTATGTCTGCATCTGCGCTGTTATAAATGACACCTGACTTACATCAAACTTTTTTTTCCAGTCCTTTGAAAACTCACTCGTGGCACCTGACAAAGCACCCTGGGTAAGTCAAAGACAGAGCACCGATTGTGCTGTGACCCTCATCCTTGAGAAATGAGTCAAATAAAATTAATACAAGCACGCGGCCCATTATGGTACTTCTGAATGTCTCGAAATAGCCTCAACGTGGTACACCTCAAAGAATCAATATCAGCTTTCTGCAGCACACGTGTGTTCGAATTTGACTTGATCACATCGCCACAAAATAAATAAATACATACATGAATACAAAAATCTATTCTTACGTAACAGAGCTTTGGAAGCTAGTCTTCCTTCGATCACAAAGTGCTAAATGTTAAAACCTAAATAATCATACATGTTCAGATTATCGCGGAAGGAAACGCATTCGCTGATATTTGAAAATTAGCCACGAGAAGACGGAGAAGTATGTATTTTCATGTTATACTCTAGGTGGGAGTTTGTAATTGTTTGAATGAGAAGGCAGTTTTAATCAGACCACATTAAAGGAATTAAATTAAAGGAGTTAAAGGAAAACAAAAATCTAAAAACTCAAAAGGGACACTAGAAGACACAAGGGAAGAATGAGAATTCACTCTCCAAGTTTAGCTTTCAGGCATTTCAACCTCCAAACAACTCAAAACAAATGTGGTGATGCCTTATTGGTCACTAGCCTGGTCAGGTGACAACACTGGGGAGGTCTAGTTGGGGGTACAACTTAGCATTCTGCTCTGGTATTCTTCTGTCTTTTTTTTTTTTTAACATGGAGACACGGTTATCAACTCGCTCTCAAGAGCTAACAATATGGGTGAGACAATGAGGCAGTTTGTTGCAAATAGGCACAGCAAATGACGCATTGAGAAATTCACTGGGAAAAAGGGAGATAACAGAGTTCACTCTCCATCAGTGCTCAGGCAATTGAAACCAAAAACAGTTTAATAACACAAGAGCTTGACGGATAGTTTACCATTTAAATAGGGAAAGACAAATGGCTAAGTGTTAAAGTCTCACAGAGTGGCCCCCTCCCTTCACTATCTGCACCCCCCAAGGAATCTGTAAATTTTTCACATTCAAAATTCATTCCTTTCTCCTCTTCAAGACCATAAAACTTTATTTTTAAGTTGTCATAACAGTTCCTTCCGGCAGTTCTGTATGTATGTATATTACACACATACACATTTTCTACTGTTATGTAATTTTAACGTAACATAAATTAGAGATATCGCCAAGTCACCGTAATCAGTCACAGCAAAAAATATTAAAAAGTGGCATATTACCTCTGTATGTTTCAGTGTTTTTCACAAAGATGCTCTTCACCTGAAAATATGGACTAAAACCTTTTTTTTGCTTTGGCTTTGGCCCCAGTAATTTAGTCTGTGTTTTGGTAAGCAAATTGAGTTTAAGAAATAGTTGATGCAGCTCATTTTCAAAAACATCTTTCAACACCACACTTTCCATCCAAATGCAAAGACCACGTACAAGTTACAAGCATGCAAATCATGATAAAACCTCAAGCTGTGTTACTTGTCAGCATGTTTCAGTTTTTCCTGTCTAATTCAACACTGGTATGAACCTTATTTGCAGGACTTCAGTAACCTATATCGTCCATACACCTTTTCCCTCCTTCTTTTCTCTCAGACAAAACAACCAGCAAGTATTTTACTCTAAGAGTTGTTTTGCATTGGAAGTTAAACAAATAGGCAAATGCAATGTAAATGCTCTATATATTTTTCTTTTTTTTTGACATGTAAAGGAATAAAATGGAGCCCTCACACTTGCACTGCTCCGTACATCTCTTAACAGGGAGAAAAGTTACTTTTACTAGGTCGATTTCAAGAACCCACATCAATCTTCACTAAGATGAGTGTGTCATTAACATTGCGATTAATATGATTCCACTAAATAGTCAAAACAATTAGATAAAAGCACTGCTGTCAAATCTAGCCATAAAAAATAAACCATAATAACAATAATAATACAAATAATAATAATAATATGTTCTTGTTGTTATTTATTGAGGTTACTTGTATTATTATCAGTAGTAGTATTACAGTGCATACTGGATATTTTAACATGTAGAAACAACATTGTTTCATCTTCCTGACACATCTGTATTTAAATCTTCCCTCTATTCCCATTTCTCTGTGTTTAAAAAATGATATCGTACCCTGCTATGAAATAAAATCAATATTCACTCAGGAACTTAAACAGTTAGTTAGAGAAATTACAAGAATAAACTTACAATGCTGTTAAAGCTGTCAACATTAGGTCTGCTTTAGTCAGGATGGAGCAAACTCCGGAGTACTTCAGCACTACTGTCTCAGATACAGCTTGCAAACTGATAGAGCCCGTTACTAGAAAGCAGAGTTTTAACCATCCGCTTACTAATTCATTGTAATCCCTAAATGTATCTCCATACATTCTGCCTATCTGAATGTAATCCTTTAAATTTTTAATTCCACATATCTGTTGTTATCTCTTTTTCTCTCCCTGTGCTGGATAAATGCTTTATTAAAAACACATTTAGAAACATATAAATGTGTTCTTAATTCATGGATAAAAAAACATTATTTATCTCTGAACAAAAGATTAGTTTCATCTGGCGGAACATTAGTTCAGCGGAATGAAAAAAAAAAAGTCAATTTAAAAAAAAAAGATGCTTGCGTTAAGTCAACACTTAAATTCAGAGAAAATGGGTTTTAACATTTAATCTTTTTTATAGCATTAACAGTGACATACACAGTACTGCTCCTGTCTGACAGTCATATTGTAGAGTTTAAATCAAAAGTGAGGATACTTGCTATATGAAAGCGAACAATTAGGCAAAAAGTGAAATCACAGAATAAGTTAATTTATCCATATGAATATATACACATACTTATATATATATATATATATATATATATATATATATATATATATATACACACACACACACACACACACACACACAATTTATATACAACCAGAAAATCATTAAGCGATCTTCGTTTTAATAAAATAGTTTTCTTTTTAATAATTAACCTATCAAGATGAACCCTTCTTGACATTTGTAGATGTCAGACAATACTCTTTTATATTGTAATCTCAGTAGGCAAAGATAATTGCTCAGTAAAAGCAAAAAAAGTTGACAAGCATTGCTGATTGAAGAGACACAGTCAGCCTGGGGTTATGCTTTAGGTTTACTGAGAAACTGACAGTGTGTCTCCTGTCAAACCAGAATATACTTCTCCTTAAACATTTTTATCCAATGACTTGACATCAAAACACATCTGAATGCTCGCAGCCTGGGTAGCTGACATTTACAACTTAGCTTAAACAGTACATGTGCTCTGATGGCTCCACTGCAAGGAAAGACCAGAAAAGAAGAAAAAAAAAGAAAAAGAGAAGAAAAAAAAAACTTACTTTTGAGAGTGACTGCATTTGTATTATGCACACAGTTAGACCCTGACAAACAAGACACAACCCACTACCAAGTTTGAACTTACCTCTTAAACTCCTGAGGTAAATCAGGATCAGTAAGCATGCTGGAAAATACTGCTCTGTCTCTGGGCTCCTTTCCACAACATGCAGTTCCGATAGCCTCCAAAGAAACCTGTCTATTGATCCTCTAACCTCTGAAACAACTGATTCTCTCTCTCTCTCTCTCTCTCTCTCTCTCTCTCTCTCTCTCTCTCTCTCACACTCCCTCTCTCTCTAAGCTGCTACTTCTTTGCAAGCCTCTTAAAGGGCCAGTGTTTTTTTTTTTTTTTTCCTAGTTTTTTTTAAAAATCCAATAACAACAACAACAAAAGCAGCAGCAGCAGCAGCGAGCCGGTCGAGCTACCAGGCTGTGCTTTCTCACTGCTGTGGAGACCTCTGAATCCTGTGTGGGAGATGCCCATTCACTCAGCTCTGTAGCTCTGAGGCTATGAAGCCTATTCCTCGCATGGAAAAAGCAGCACTGCCCCCTTTCTTGAGATAATAGTCTTTATCCTCTCGCATCTGTTCCTGCTCGGCTCTCAACTTTATTTCATTTCAATACATTTCTCTCTAACTTCTTTGTATACATTACACACTTCTTTGTATTGATATATATGTAAAACATACAAATAAAACCAAGACAGTTCAGCTGAAGTGTTATATTCTATTGTGAAAGCTCAGTTTCACCTCCCCTGTTTACGTGCATCCTCATAGTTTAAAAGATATTACATTAATAAACACATTAATTAAATAATACAGTATACAGCCAATTCCTCACATGCTCTTGTTTTTTGTTTTTTTTAACGTATGTATACTAGTGTACATGCACG